>NW_028301547.1:16730000-17030000 GCF_042242905.1 Orbicella faveolata | reverse complement strand
CAGAGATCAAGGCTGTTTTTTTAAAACATTTTTATTTATTTACTTACTATTTTACTTGTTTCGGTCGTTTCGCTTGTTTCGGTGGTTTCGTTACGGTGGTTTCGTTTCGCTCGTTTCGGTGGTTTCGGTGGTTTCGTTTCGTTGTTTCGGGTTTTATGAGATGCCGATATTTGGTGGCTACTGAAGCATGAAGCTGCGTTTTGTTGATATCTTCGGTTTCGGTTGCAAATCTCCTTTCTGGGCAGTTCAGTTATATTGGTTTTACTTTTCAGAATATACAATCCACGAGAACTGTTTTCTATGACAAATACTGACCAAACAACAAATTATTTTAGTGTGTGAAACAAAGGGTGTCAGTAAAATGAGGAATCGGGGTCGGGGTCGGGGTCGGGGTCGGGGTCGGGGTCGGGGTCGGGGTCGGGGTCGGGGTCGGGGTCGGGGCCGGAACAGGGCCGGGGTCGGGGTCATCATCATCATCATCATCACCTTTATTTAAAAACACGGTAAATACATCAGGCATTAACAATTTGATATAAAAGCTACAACTTATTACGAAAGACTATGTATACAGATTAATCTTCTGTAATTTAAAATATTAGGTCTCTTTTAATTTTTATAATTTTTTCTTTCTTTAACTTTCTTTTTTAATGTCTTTTTCACTACCAATGGACAAAGTATGGGCGGAATTGAATTTTGAGCTGTGTCCGCGATTTGTTTAATCCTTATTGACATATACTCTTAAACTTCAAAGAACTTGTTTTGTAACCATCGCGAAGCGTGCTCCATTTAGATCAGCGAGGCGTCTTCACCGCAGAAATATTTTTGCCCTATTTGTACATCAATATTTTGTGTTTTTCAAAGCTTTACATAATCCATTATTACTGAAATTTAAACCTTTTTGCTTGAGCCTCTTTAGTCTTGATGGCTTGTTTATAAAACGATATTCTGGGCACCGTAATGACAACACAGCTAGAAAAAATCATAGAATGGCTTGCATTATACGTCTTGTATATTCATTTACCCTCCTCTACCAGTAAAGAAAATGATCAAGTTTTGGATTTCAGTTTATGGAGAATATGTACCATGAGGCCGAATTTGCCATGAATTTTCATATTTCTATCTGGATTTGGAGATTGTACTCACATTCTTGGCTGTAATATAAAACTACATTTCGATTCCTGCCGTTACAGTTTCCAGCACTTAGATTTTGAGGGGTCGTTATAACCACGCTTTATCACTTGATGCTACAATCATGATATCAAAAAGCTGCCCAATCATTGGTGAACACGTTGTTATTATTTTCGTGATACAATAGGTTACCATAGCAACAGTATGACCTGCTAAAAACAGCCTTAATTACAGCTTTAGGGGCTTATAATTCAAAAACGGCACGGTGAAATTTTATTATATTACCAAATTTCAATCAGCAGGATAAGACGCAACTTTTGGCAACGTTTAATAAACGGCACGCAATGCATGCAGAAGCGATGACGTTTAACTGAGGACGCAAATCTCCCAGATTCTTTTCATAGCACTGACGGCTCACCAAGAAGGCGAAGCCCAGCTTTCAATTTTTGTTGATCACCGGCAAACGTCTGGTAAGGTAAATGGTTATTTAAACTCACAAATTTCAGTAATATTTCTTACTGTGGCCCGTTAAAAACAGCAGGAAAACAGTGAAGTTAACACTTTCTGAGAAGCTTTACTTCGACGTAACTAGTAACACCACAAAAAGGTGTAAAGCAATTTAAAGGGTGAGATAATATGAATTTAGAATCGTAAACTCTTTCAACTATTCTCACTGCATATATAATGACCGATTCACGATAACGGGTTACATTCCGCTAATCCCGAGGGTCTAGGTTAGTGGCGTCTAGTATGATCCTTTGCGGCCTTTCGAACATAAAATCTGGCTGGGCAGTGCGAAATCTTGCAGTTTGACGAGATTGCCGTGGGAAGACACTTTGCGCCCCTCCCTCCTCCCCTGGTGGACCTGGTGGAAGTGACCACCGCTCACCTGGCCTTGCTGCATATCTTTTGCTTAGGCGGTCGCGGATTCCTCCCATAACTTAGTCTAACGTGATCCCAACAATAGAAATGTAGTGAGGATAAATTACAAACTGAAATACCGCAAAATCAACTACCATGACTAATCAAAATCTAAATGCTGGAAACTGTTTTGAGTTATCTTAATATAAATAATACTGACAGCCGGAACATAGTCACTGTTGCCTATTAATCCAAACTCTTCGGCAGTTTTCGCTATTGACTTGCAAGGGAAAAATCACCAAAAATCTTCAAAATAGGGCTCAGCGTCATCATTGTAATAGTCGGATAACCAGCTTTCATCGGAAGACCTTGATGAATCACTCACTGACCAACTTTCATCAGAAGGGAGTGGTAAATCGTCCAGTGAAGACGAATCATAGAAAAACCGCTGACCATAACCACTGCGTAATGGAGATAAAGATACTGGCTCATCCCTCCGCCGAGTGGAGGAGAGGGAACAGTGGGTAGCTGATGGGTACGGTGCTGTAGACTTGGCGCGAGGGGGTCTGGCATTCGGTGGTGTTTTGCCTTCATTCCTATAATCAACTGGATTGTAGGAAGCTGCCGACGTACTTTTGGAGCCAGGCGACACCCATCCCGGTGGCGATACCTCCCTCGGTCGTAGCGCAGATGGCGAGTGCCTGTTCTCACCTGCTGCGTAATTCTTGCTGCTGTGGCTCGGGTTTGCACGTAGATTTAAGTTTTGAATCCCGGCAGAGATTTCTGCTTCTCTTTTTTGTTGTGTGTAAGCGCGCTGTGCTACTCTACTGGATGTAGGTGTCACTGGATGAGGTTTACCAGCGTGATGACCACTTGAATAGACGCTGGGTTGGGCATACTGTTGTTCCTGGTAATACCCTTTACTAGAGGACAAGGGCAAGCTCCAACTTGCTCCACCTTGAGGAACTGGAGAGTAATACATAGGTCGGTCATGTCGCTTATGGGACGCATTCTGTTTCTGGAAGAAAGAGAAATAATTAAAGCTCGTAAAAGTTGCGGTTGAAATGGCGACGTCGCAAACGTCTTACCGTGATGTTTCGATATGGCGCCTTGAGTCAAATTTATTCCGGAAGCTTAGGGAGAGCGACTATTGGAGGCACGGAGGTTAGTCGAGAAGCTGCGGGAACTTTCAAAAATCGTTTTTTTTTTTTCTACGAAGTCAAAGACACCAGTTTCCTTACATCATAACAGCGATGCATAAAATTAATAGACTTGATTGATTGACCCTGCAAAGATATTTGACTACATACATATTGTGATGAAGACAGCCACTGCTGCTGCTGCTGCTGCTGCTGTTGTTGTTGCTGCTGCTGTTGCCTCGTAGACACCTGGTTTGTCTGTCGTGTATGACCATGTGCTTCCCATCGTTTTGCTGGACTGAAAATAAATTAAATGGAGCTGTCACCTAAATGAAGTTACAACTTGAACTCGACACTATTTAGCGTCTTTTACCAGCCATGCAAGAGCTATTACAACATTAATTCTCTAAACTGTTTGCGACGCAATTCCTTTACAGGAAGTTCTGAGAATTTGGCAGTACATCAAGACTTTGTCCACTTGGTGTGTTCTACTTCGTTCGTCTCGTTTTGTATGTACTGAAGAGGGGAACTTGTCTTAGGAACTTGTTAATAAAGTAATCAGATTTAATAAAATCATAAAAATTTTTTCCGTGTAGTCTGTGGAAAAATAGTCTGTTTACAGGCATTCAATATTCTTTATAATCGTCAAGGGGACGAAAAAAAAAAGAAAGAAAAGAAAACGGGGGGAATGGGATGGGAAAGGGGTAGATAAAAAGAACATATTTGTACCTGTAAACAGCACTCCTGATGTCCAGGGGAGCGTAAGATTGGGCCGGGGGACGGCAACTGTCCCATGTTTGGTACGACTTTGGATGTGTGACACCAGGATATTTTGTGTTCAGGCCAACGCTAATCTTGCCTATAATCACCAGGAAGGAAGATAAAATAAAACAAAAGATGGATTACTAATTTGGACTCGTGGCTACTCAAAGTCAGATTAAGCCAATCCAATAGCTTAGTTTTGTACCTTATCAACTTTAAACTAATTTCTTACGCTGTGTTGTCTCATGTTTTCGATTAATGTTAATCAGTTTTTTAAGTAGATTGAGTTCTCTTCGGGTTCACCGTTCATCCTCTCGCCCCAATCCCATTCCTATTGTTTTCACTCGTCCGACATTCTTCACGGACAGTGAACTCATGCTAAAACACTGATTGCTTTTCAGTCTCCTTTTCAAGCAGGTATTCTTTAGATAATTGTAAAATACATGATAATGAAGTTACGTTTGTACATCGTTAACGCTTCAAAACGATTTTTTTAAACAACGTTAAATTAACAATGAGAGTAGTTATAAAACGAAAAGTAAATCGTAATTGAGAACGTTCTTATTCTACCTTCTATCTCCAACGCATTGCAAATTTCGTTGTAAAGAAAGCGATTGTTGGAAGACGGAAGCAACTCTTCTGGCATGCGACCTGAATGAGAGAGGAAATATTTATGTTAATTTGAAAAACCTCGCGGGACCTAACAACAATGGATAGCACATATCAAAAAATTTTGTCTTATTGTTTCAATTTTAAATTTGAAATCGATCAATCACAACAAACCTAGATCTTGTTTCAGTTTATCATCACCTAAGGTTCTTTCACCTATGTGTTAGTCTCTTAGTTTATGGTCGCCCTCGATTTGAAGCCAACTCGTGACCAAGGCTTATCCCTTCAAAACTCCCTGGGCACGAGGTTGACAAAACTACTAGTTGACATTGCTCCTTTCAAATGTTCTAGGTACGGCAATGGCTAAGGAGATAAATTCTTGACATTTAGAGAACAAAAGAAAACAGAACAAGTTCCTGGAAACATTGTGGCAAAGTGCAGCGTTAACAGTGCATGGACTCTCTCACTATACCAGCAAAAAATATCGGAACGAAACAAACATTGGCATAAACCCTACGCGATCCCCCTCCCTCCTCCCTCCCCCTTGAAATAAAAAGAAACAAGCAAGCATTTATCAGGAAGGAGACTGACCTCGATCAAGTTCGCTCAGCAGACAGTGCGCCAGTCGTCTATTAAACGTTTTGTGAATACATGGTGTTTAAACAGGCTCAATCAAAACAAAGTTCAGATGAACAGCATCTCTCAAAACACACTGCCACTGAGCAAAACTTTGTGTTGCTTGCCGATCAAACGACTGAGATAGGAAGATGTATTGTTTCCACGAGCCGTCCTGTAGTTTAATACAACTGCAGAGTATGGCGGTAAGGTGATTCGTCTTCAAAGGTGGCTGTGCGTTGTTCTTGAGAAAACGAAGTGACGCTGCAATTAATTTAAACTTCTCCGGCAACAATCTTATGGAAGGTGTATTTGAATTAAGCGCATTTAGCAAAACCGTTAGTCTGTTTTCAGCATCAAGGCATGGGATAAGACTCACTCGGACCACACCCTCTTGGTAGGGAGTAACATTTGACGGCTTCACCGTCAAACCCTCTCTGTCCCATTCTTCAACCATCGCTACATTTCCTCTCCGGTTGTAAACTTCATCATCGTTTAAAATCCCATAAACAAACCGCCTCAGCTTCTGGGAGCAGTAATTCGCCGACTTTTCCCGACAGTTTTCAACCTGGAATCTGAGCAAGACCTTTCCCGATGTTAAGCCGCTCATACAATTAGTAGAAAACTGTCCTTCGCGGAACTTGCGCAAAAGCCACTCGTCGATTTCTCGGCCGTTTTGGGTTCTGAGAGAACTACTGATCACGCGTTTTTGGAAATAGCGCAACAAATTCGAGTCTGTGATCGAGTACTCTTGTAGAGAATGCTCAACAGCTTGCCTTAGTTGAATCCCGCCATAAGACGACACCATTTGGAGAACAAATTTGTCAGGTACGGTGGAAAGCATATTTGCGATCCCAGCAAATCTGGCTTCTTTCTTGCTAGAATGATCCATGGAATACTGACTGCGACTAAGGGCATGGATGAACGGTTCCAATGCATCAATGCTGACGTAATCATTGCCCACTAAAGAAGCGAACATAGGCAGCAATTCTGCGTGAATTCTTAAGTGTGACGCCAATTTTCTCCGATGGAAAATTTTGGCTGTTAGGCGACTAGACTTCCAGTCGAAAGAGGAAAGTGGGATGTAGCCTGCTTCGATATCAAAGATAAAGAAATCGCTGTCATTGCTTAATACAGGGCAGTTATAAGCGTTGGCCAAGGAGGCGACTTCAGAATCCGCTTCACTGAAAAGAAACATGAAAATTACAGCTAGTTAATTCGTCCTTCGTAATCTGGAAGGAGTATGAAGTAACAAAAAGTATGCCTTACATTGCGTGCGCATATGTACGAAATGACAAATTTGAAACTTTTTAGACTTCTGGCGTTATACATCAGTTTGATTTCCGGGTTGCAGTGTTGGGAGTGCAGTTAGCACTAACTGTATGTTAACTTACTAGTAACTGATGTTTTGTATAATCCCTGGCCCAATGTGACCGGTTTAAGCCGGGAATATTACAAGTGCAGCTCTCCTTACTGAAACAGGGAAAGGCTCTCTTGCAGTCCCGATTCACTTACTACTCATTGACATAAACAAGCTCAAGGAGAAGCGGAAATTGAAGTAAGCCAGTTTCACTCTTTTCAAGTCAGCGATCGTTCCTGTAGAAATAGGTATAAGATCGTACACAAAATACTCCTGTTTACTTTCATCAACCTCATTTACACAATCTTTTCACACTATTGTTTGGGTTCGTTGTGCAGCATTTCCTTGTTGCGTGATAGGGACTGCGTGCAAAAGCGAAACTGAAACAGGAAACCGCTTACGATAACAAACTGAATTACAAAATTAATTACCATTCATTCATTTACACTGCAAAGCTCAGCATTTTATAGCCCACATTTGAACATCCTTCCTGTATTAGACGCAGGAAGGAAGAGCACTTCGCAGAAAGGACACACACTTCACAGAAAAGACGCCTTGCTTCGCAGAAAAACCAGACAGGACGCAAGCTTCGCAGAGAGGATAATGACTTCGCAGAAAAGACGCTCGCTATTTTGTTGTTCCTACGTTATCATTATCTGTAAAATCTACTTTATTTTACATTGCGTTAAAACTTACCAGTCAGGAACAGCAAATTTTACACCGCGATCCCTGAGCGCTTGCACAAAGACAAGATTTGACAAAAGCGGCAGAACGAAGACATCACCATCAGTTGATCTACCGTTGCACAGCGCGTCACCAGCTTGGATCCTCTGCACTGATCTTTTCTTGAAAGTGTCTAACTTTTTATCGCTTCGATCATGAGCGCCATCGAGCACTACAAAGGAATCTACACCCCGAGAATCCAGAGCGTCGAAAAACGACAGAACGACTTTGTAAAACTCCTCGTATTGGCCTCCAAATTGACGGTCGAAGCCACTGTCCACGTAAAGGCAGTTACATACGCCAGGTCCATCAATGACAAGCTTTGTATTTCGAAGCTCAGTTTGTGTCCAAAGACTCCCGATTGAGTTAATGTAACTGGTAAGTCCTCGAACGCCCATCTCTCAAATGACTCAGTTGCACGAAACCGAGACAAAATCGCCTACGCAAGCAACTTTATGCCTACAATTAAATTATAATATGAAGTTAGTCAGGCGTGTTAAGCACGCGATATAGCTTTTTTGTGTTTCCAGTGGAGGTCACAGTCTTAAATTTGCAGTCTAACTTCTCTGGCAATTGTGGGGAGGTGGCCATTGTTGGGAAATTAAAACATGGCCTGCGAAAACAGCCGTCCTTCTTCGCTCCCTGCCCCAAGTGGCGGTTCGTCCGGAAGAAGCGGCAAACTGAATCTCTCAACTGGGATGAAAATATTTGGGATGAAAATATGTGGTCGCTGTTGAGAGGTGGCTATTAGAAGAGGTTCGATTTATAGTTCTCAGCCACGTTAATTTTGTTGTTAATCTTAGACTTTTTCAAAATTTGTCGAGTGATGGTCCAGTCGTATTAGCCTTGAAATAAATGTAAAAATTTGGTTTGTTTCTCTGTTCGTTTGTTTTTTGTTTTCATTTGACGACAACTTACACTGAAGTACAGTGGTCTGTATTGTCATTTTTTTAACCTTGCCGTCTCTGAAATGTTATCTTACGAGGAAAGCTTGACTGGTTTTGGGATTAAATCTTAAAATTCAAGCAAAAATCGCTCGAAGAATTCGAAGAAGGACGCTCAATTTTAACGAGCCCTTAAAACAAAAAGAAGACAAGGTTTTGTAAACAAAGGTGTTTATTGCTAAGATCATTATAGAATCTTTTACTTTTTCATCGGATAAGAATTGTATATGTAAAAGAAACACAAAGTGAAAAATTTAACCACAATCCTTTGGACCAACCTCCTTGTACATTGCGAACGCTATTACGTCACCTTTCAATGGAGGCTCAAAAAGTAGGTTTGTTAAAACTTTATGTTGTGTGACTAAAACTAAAAAAACTAAACTTTGTCTATAAAAAAGAAAAAAAGAAGACTTTCGTCGTTTGGCAATTTCAGACAGGAAAACAGGTACAATTCTACATGCTGTTAAATTCTCGTAGAAGTTTCGAACAGTTTTCGATCGCCAATCAGTCCAAAAGAAACAAATACCTCGAGTCTTTGGAAGTACGTCACATGATCCGCACATCGCCAGTAGAATTCGTCCTTTTATTTGGCGACAAGTCCATAGTGATAACTATGTTGGGCGATAACTGGTATTATTAACTTGATCTCGGGTTAGATCTCCGGTAAGTTACGTTTCATTGGCTTAGCTTTGTTGTTCTCCAATGTCACACAAAAGTGAAAAACGATTTTCCAAGGTTTCGTCCGAGGATAATGCCGCATTTGATGTCCCGACTGTTGACCGGGATTTCTCCTTAATAATCTTTTTGCCATCGTGTCTCTCGTTCGTCGCCATCTTTTCTAACAGGTCGCTGGTTACCGCGATTTTAAGTCTGTGGAACAAGCGAAACAGTCCGAAAGAAGGAATCAGCTGCTCTGGTGTACGACCTGAAGAAAAACAAGGGACGAAAGAAAGAAAGACTGGTACTTAAATTTACTCTTGCATTGAAAAGAAAAATAATAAAAACTTAAATTAGGTTGCATGAAGTGAAAAGTGGCCGTGATTTAAATGCCCTTACATGAGGGGCCACCATAGGCTATTTTATCCCGCATCCCGTCACTATTTTTGGCTCAATCCCCCCATCCCACGCCAGTCAGAATATTTATCTTCATCCCGCCTGGTTAGAGTCACAGTTCTCCGCGAAACGTGTGATTTTCTGTTTTTCATCCCGCATCCCGTCTGCCAATATGAGCAAATCCCGTTCCCACCGAAATATTTTTGTCTCGCATCCCGCCATTAAAAGCCTTGTCATCCCGTACCCCTCTTCATTTTTACTCTCAGCTCGCATACCGCCAAACCTAAGTTGGGCCCTCTTACGTGACAAAGAGGCACGAAGGGCTCCTAGCGTAACGAAAACCAGGTCAGGCGCAACTAGAAAATCTTGCGCGTTCGCGATAAAATATTAATGGAATTTCTAGTGACAAGAGCATAAATATGAACATAAAAGTTCGTTGTAAGTCTTTATACCTTGATCCAATCCTTTTCGCAAACTATGCGCCAGTTTTCCATTGAAAGTCTTGTGAATGTAGGGTGTAGGTACGGGCTCAAGCAAAGTTACATTCAGGTGAATGGCATCTCTCAACACACACTGCCACTGAGCAAAACTTTGTGCCGCTCGCAGATCAAACGGCTGAGAAAAACGTTTTCTATTTGTAGGGGTTTCTTTCTGTTCAACCGAATCTTCTTGTAAGTTAACGAAACAGCAGAGTAAAGCGACGAGGTGGTTCATCTCTAACATTGGCTGAGCGTTAGTGAGGAGTAAACGAAGTGACCCTACAATTAATTTGAACTCATCCGGCAAGTACTTGATGTGCGTTGTGTCCACGTCGAGCGCAAAAAATAGAAACGTCAAACGTTCTTCGGTATCAAGGTATGGGATGAGGCTCACACTGGGGACCACGCCCTCTTGGTAAGGTACCACATTTGACGGCTTGACCGTCAAACCCTCTCTGTCCCATTCTTGGACCATTGTTAAATTACCCTCCGCTCCGTGAGTAGCAGCATCGTTCAAAATCCCATACACAAACCGCCTCAGCCACAGAGAACAGCGATTTGCCGATATTTCCCGACAATTCTCGACCAAAGTTCCCAGCAAGAATTTGCCCACCGTTAAGCCACTCATACATGTAGAGGCAAAGTATCCATCGCGGAACCTGCGCAAAAGCCACTCGTTGATTTCGTGGCCGTTTTGGGTTCTTAGGGAATTACTGATCACGCCATCCTGGAAATAGCGCAATAAAATCGATTCCGTGATCGTGTATTCCTGAAGAGAATGCTCAACAGCTTGTCTAAGTTGATCTCTGCTCCCTGGCGACGGTACCATTTGTAGGGCGTATTTTAACGCCTCCTCTTCTGTGCTTGAGTCAGGTAGTTCGGAGAGCATGTTAGCGATGGTTGCAAATCTTGCTCCTCTTCTCCCAAAACCGCCCGAAGTCTGAACGCGATTTAGTGCGAGATTGAACGCAGCTAATGTATCAGAACTCACGTAATCGTTCCCTGCTAAAGAAGCTAACAGAGGAATCAATTCCGGGCGAATTCGAAAGTGCGATGCCATTTTTTTCCGATAGAAAACACTGGCTGTCAAATGATCAGAGTTCCAGTTGAGGAAAGTAAGAGGGATGTAACCTGCTTTGATATCAAAGATGAAGAAGTCACTATCACTGCTCAGCACGGGACAGTTCCAGGCACGAGCAAGGGAGGCAATTTCCGTGTCGGCTTCACTGATGAGATAAAAAAAACAAGTCGAAGATAACATGTGAACCCAAATTCTGTGTAACATTGACTTCCAAAAGTCGACTTTAGTATAAAGATTCTCCAGGTTAGGATAAAAATTATAACAAAGGGCAGTTAGTATTGTAAACACATCCCAAAAATAAGTAACATTCTCTCTCATTTCTCAAGACCACTTCACTTCACTTTACTGAAACACTTACATGAAAAAGGCTACTCCATTCTGGTGATCTTCATAAGTTCCATGGTTAGAGAAAAGAAAGTTTTATGTCAATTGGTCAAAAAATACTCACTTGTAACTTCCCAATCAACGACTACAACAAAACGTGACACTTTGAAGTTCCCAGGTTAATTTGTCGGAATCGAGTAGAGAAAAGTAGGTACAAATCTCTTTGAATCCGGACCTGTTGATGATATGTCACCCTCTCTAGCTTGACACTCCACGGTTCTATGACTTCCCCTAGACACCATTCCGTAGACGATCCCAAGTCATTATATTCCCCTTTTCACTCCGTACATTGAACTTCAGTGTTTCATCTCTCTGAGTCTCTGTTGATAAAATCCCTTAAAGGTTTATGTGAAAGACTGCCATAGTTACTGTTAGCAAGCTAGAACTTTTTTTCTATTCTAATCACTATTTTTGATGATTATTTTAGCTGTTGGCTTTCCCGGAACAATAAACCCCGTGGGGAGTCCGCCTATCTCCAGTTCTGTCCATCTCGACCCTTGTGAAAGGCTTTCCAAAGTGGACTTTTCCTACGACTATTTTTTATGCTTATCTCTGGAAATCATCATTGATTTTGTCATTCCCTACCTATCACAGACCGCAAATTTTACGCCGCGATTCCTCAGTGCCTGTAGAAAAACAAGCTTTGACAAGAGCGGACGTAGAAAGAGCCTATCGTCTGCAGAGTTTGACAACGCTTTAGAAGTCTTGATCCTCTCCAGAGCTCTTGCCTTGAGCGTTTCCATCTTTTTATCGCTTGGATGGTGCGCCCCATCGAAGATCACATAAGATTCTACACCGTTAGAAATCAGGGCATCGAAAAACGAAAGCACAACGTGATAGAATTCATCGTACTGACCGCCACATCTGCAGTCGAAGCCGTTGTTTACATAAAGGTAGTGAGATAGACATGATCCGTCTATGACAAGTTTTGTGTTTTGAAGATCGATCGACGTCCAAAGAGTTCCGATTGAGTTAATATAGCCTGTAAGTCCGGGAATCCCCATCAAGCTTGGACATCAATGGCGCCAGCATCTCCCTCATAACAAAAATGTGCCAGGCGTCACATCAATGAGAAATATTAAGGAGGGGAGGGTAAGATGTTGCATTTAATTTTCTTGGGCATGTTTTATATACTCACCGAAGCGGAAGATTCATGTTGAATTTTATAGCTTGAAAGAAGAAAGAAAGAACTACCTGTCTTCAAGATTAGCCAGTAAAGTTGAACATTTTCGCAATGCTGATTTGTGATTTTAGTTACTGTTACCTTCCCTACCCTTGAGAAAATATTTTAACAAGTAGCGCAGTAAAAGGACAGCGGTTTAGTTGAAAACAAATAGTTCCTTCATGTAGTATGAACTGAAGTAGAAGAAAAGACGAGCGAAGGGTCACAAATAAAGCCAGTTCTGAGAATTTTACTCCACGACGTAAATATCCCCAAATGATAACTGCAAGATGACTGACGCAGATGGTTCAAGTGAACCAGTTATCCTGGCTACAGCAGGCTATGATCATGCCATTAAGTTTTGGCAAGCACACAGCGGAATATGTCACCGCACAGTCCAGCATCCTGATTCTGTATCTTTTACAAATGCGAGGTGTTAATTGTGTTGTTTACTTTGTAAATAATGAATATCTCCTCTCTTATTACTGAAAGATGGGTCAAAAAGGGAGCTGTTTGTTTTTTGGTGATTTCTGTGATAATTTTTAAATTATGCTTGGTTCCGACTTTTAACGTTTTGTTCTGACCCAGCTCTGCCTCTGTCCAGTGGCAACTATCATTGACATGTGTCAGCCATATTCTTGAGTCGTTACTCCGACACACTGGTAACGTATGCACAGGAACTCCTAGTAACCTTGCTATTCATGGGCAAGATTTTTTCTTTGGAACTATGATTGTACGTTATTTGCTTCAAACAGGGAAGAAACGCGAGAAAAGCAAACAACAACATATCATGTTGTTGTGAAAGAAAAAGTCATTCTCACTAGTGCCCACCCCCCTCCCGCTTCTAAATTTCATATTAGCACGGTCAATTAATTTAAAATTGAAATAAATAAAGGATATTACATGGCCGTGTGGGGATACAAAATTTCTGTTCGAGTGTTGAAAAATATTTACTTGGTCAGCTCAGTGAACAAGTGAAATATTTTTCAACATGAAAAGAGAAATTTTGTATCTCCAAGCAGCCATGTAATGTTCTATTATTATATCAACACCAATGAAATAACAAACCATTAAAATTCTGCTGCGAAAGGTGTGATTTATTATGTTACCTTAGCAACGGTGTTCTTTTCTCATATGAAAATAAAATACTATTTTTACTTGTGAAGATGTCATGTTTTTGCAAGAAAGCTTGCCTGGTATTTCATTGGTGTTTATGTAATAAATGCCATTGTGTCTTCTCTTACAGTTCTTCAGTCTGTAATTTGAATTTCTTCAACAGCTTTCTTCAAAATATGTTCACTTGCGTACATATATATAATTTTGAAGGAATACAGGCCAGAAAAGCTGACTGAGTTTTTTAATGAGCCTGCTTAGTTTTTTTCTTAGCCCTGACTCTAAGGGGTATTTTTTGAAGGTATCAAAAGCTAAAATTCATACTGACTGTAAAGGAAAGTTTTTAACTAAACTGAAATTTACAGAGGGGTGGGTGGGTTCTGGCAAAAAAAATCCTTCCATGGTCGGGCACGAATATTTGCTGGAATGATATGTTATTCTATTGTCTTGTTGTTCTTTTGATTATATTTGCTAGTTACATTCCTTAACTGCTGTCATAGCAAGTCAATGCCATGCAGATTACTCCAGACAGGCAGTTATTGGCAGCTGCAGGTAATTAGTCCAGTGCCATTTATTCTCAGGAAGGACTCAAATCTATTAAATTGCAAAATGACTCAATACTTATCAGGGTTGTCACTAAAGTTTTGAGTCATGTGTTCCCCTGATCTTCACACTTGTAACAAACGTGTTGCTTTTTGAGTTATTTATATCTGTCCAAACAATGAACAAGTTCACCTGTAACATCAAGGGTTCATCAGTCATACTCAGCTGTAACAGGTGTTGTGGGTTACAGTCCTTAAAGACACCCCTGCTAAACATTTATGTCAAGATTAATGTATGAATAACATGACTTGTTGAACACTTTAGTGAGGAAAATAATTATTAATACTGGGATTTGATTTTTAAAGCATGATTAGGGTTAGATATCTATTCAGTACTGCCCCTAGCTTTAGTGGCCTGCAGTGTCGGTTAATAACATATGCCTACAGGCATCTTCCAACTTGGGGGAGAGGGGTGGGGGTGTGTTGACCTTCTTACTCTCCAAAAAATGACACAATGACTGAATGCATGAGAGTTGAAATCAGGATTCAGCTCTCAAATTGCAACTTGAAAACAGTCACTTGGAAGGCCATCTGTAGTACTACCCCCTCAGACACCTAAACGTTACCTGTATTTGATATGGCTTGTAACGGTATTAGTTTTACATTATTGTTAGTAACATTATTAACATAATTTCCACAATCTGTAAATCGCTCTTTGGTCATTATTGATTTGATTTTGATATTTGAATTGAACATGTCAATTGATACTCTTAGGACTTTTATCATAAACCATACATCAATTTTCATTAATTTGAATGTACAAAATGACCTATTGCACTTTGTTGCTGCCAGTGACAAATTTTATTATTCTTAAACTGCATACTGTTTAATAATGGTTTCGTTTACTTTTGGCTCTTGATTCAGGATATCAACATATACGTATGTATGACATCAATTCAAATAATCCAAGTCCGGTAAGTCTCGTGTTTACAGTACTTTTATTAGCAATATAATTTAATTAACTTTTTTTAGTTTGAGGGTCTGTGATTCCACTGGCATGAGTCACTGTACATGTACCGTGGTCTTGAGTACGACACTTAACTCCCACAGTGCTTTTCTCCACTTACAAATATGAATCAATAATAGCGAATTATCAGGCTAGGGCAACACCGCAAAAATATATATGCTGGGGGAGGGGGACAATCGGTGATGGAGTAGCATCCCTTGGGGGTAGGGGATAGCAATACTCCTCATCCCATAATGAGAATGGTACAATACAATTTGAACAATGACTTTATTTATACTTATGGTATTTCCATCAGTCTATTTTACGATAATCAACTTCCTAACTATCATAGAAGAATAAAAATTCCGAAAGGGCACAATCTTGAAAATGACTTTGAAAAGTCCAAAAAAAATTATTTTCACATTTATCCCATGGAAAGTTAAAAGTTATCATCCAGTTTGTGGAAAAAATATTATTTAGACAAAATGCTTTGTGACTATTACAGGCACTTTTTTATCAAGAGTTATGTATGAGCGAGGTATAGGTTGAAAATTGGAACAAGTTCATAATCTTCCCTTTCTTTTGTCTTGGAAATGTCACAGAAATCCAGTAAATTACATTTTTTTCTCATTTAACAATTCATTTTCATATTGTCATCTTTAGGTAGTGTTCTTCATTTAGGCACATATTTGTATAAGCAAAATTAGTTACTTGGTGGTCATAATTTTAGCACCATTTTGACCAAAAGTAACGTGTAGAAAGTCTTTGTACTCCGGGTACTGATGTCTTGCTCCTGATCTGTAGGACTGAAAAACACTTTCATTGAATTCTTAGCTTTGCTAAGTTGTATCCTGTAACTGTCAGTTTAAGAAAGAAATACCCAATAACTTCACCTTTTGGTTCTTTTTGTAAGGTTGTGAATTATGACGGTGTGTCAAAAAATGTGACTGCTGTTGGATTTCACGAGGATGGTAAATGGATGTTCACTGGTGGCGAGGACTGCTCAGCCAGAATATGGGACTTACGGTACTGTATGTCCCTCTGTGATTTGACCTTTATCAAGATATATGTGCATCCAAAATTACTATTTAAGCAGGCTCTGTGAGTAATGACCTTGCTGCTTCCAAACTCAGTAAAATAGAGACTCATATCCACTCATACTGTTGTTAATAAATTCTTTGCGAGAAAAAGGAATGTGAGGGTTCAAACTAATTACATTTCAGTAAGGTTTATAATATTTTAATATTATAATATAATATTTTGGTTATTTATGTTGGGGGAGGGGAAAGCGAACCGGGGGAGGGGGATGCTAGGCTCAGTTTCCAGCCATAGGCATTCCTACCTTTTACTCCTTACCTTGCTTTTGTGGAATGAAAATGTGGGACATTTTTATTTTTGATTACAGGTCCCATAATTTACAGTGTCAAAGAGTTTTCCAAGTTAATGCACCTGTAAACTGTGTTTGCCTCCATCCTAATCAGGTAAACAAACAACTTGAATTTAAAGCTGTCAATTAAACTTCTAGTGCATGATCAAGGCATAGTTTTGTTTGCGATTTGGAAGTTAATGAAAATGGTCATTTCTACCCAAACCATTCGCGGTGCCAATAATTTATATACACCTGAGTACTGAACCTGTAAACACGAATTTTGTTTATTGGTAGTATCAGTGTGTGCAAAATATAAGATGCTAAATGCTAAATGCTACTTAAGGGTTGCCCTGTTTGTGTAAAATTGTGTACCGTAACACAGTTAAAATACAGTAACTTGTAGGTGTGTTTGTAGGCAAATTAAATGATGGTTAACTCTTAAAATATTATCACGTTGTTTTAGGGTGAGCTCATTGTTGGTGATCAGAGTGGTGCAATACATATGTGGGATCTGAAGACAGATCACAATGAACAGTTGGTAAGAATAGTTGAAACTTTGATGTAGACATACCAACATGTAATTCATCTAAGATCAAAGAGGTTTTTAGCCATTACTGACATACACTCATACTTATATAGACCACAGAAATGATATCATAGAATGTCAAAACCTTGCTGTGAAACCACTTACTTCACCTGTGGTTTCACCTGGATTATAACCATTTTATGACATTATGTCCTTTGTTTGTAGGAGTGTCAAGTCACAAGTAATCTGTGTTCATATGGATGTACCTTCCTCCCTCCCTTGTTCTCTCTTCCTCTCTGTTCTCTATATTTTATTTACCCTCTGCCCACAGCACAATCCATTCCTTCTTCCTCTTCCTCTATCTGGTAACAATACATGTAATTAAAAATCCACATTTTCTACTTTATTTCGTGAATATTGCAACTTCTTTTTCTTTTTTTTCTTTTCTGTATAGATTCCAGAATCAGATGCTTCAATCCTGTCCATTAGTATTGACAGAGAAGCATCCTACATGGCAGCTGTCAATAATCAGGTAATTTTATGTTAGATTGCTGTGTGCCTTTTAAACACACTGCAATCTAATTAAGCATTGTGTCTAGACAGATCTGTCTTCAAACGATATATAATGTGATATTCTGAAGATGTTCTGAAGATGTTTCAGGACATTGCCAGAAACCTGAGAGTTGATGTATAGCACAGTATTTTTTGACAAAATGTGAGTTGTCTAGAAATGTGAGGAAACACTATAATAACAATAATAATAATAATAACAATAACGATAACGATAACGATAACGATAACGATAACGATAACGATAACGATAACAATAATGATAAGGATAATGAGAAAAACAATATTTACAGAGTATTTACACTCATTCAAGTGTTTGCTAGTTACATTTTCTGAATCAAAACTAAAATTGATAAACAGAGAAATGAGATCATAACAATCTATGCTAATTAATATCAGACTTCCGAAACCTCCACTGTGATTATAACTTTCTTTGTTTTAACTTGACGAATTATAATAATTATAAATGAAAATGAGAAGCTTAAAATTTAAAAAAATCTGACGTACTTCTCCCCTCTATTCAGTATAACATTGCTTTAATTTGTTAAATTAATATTTTGCATTTTTTTCCAATAATTGAAGGGTAACTGTTATGTATGGAGCTTAACTGGTGGTACCAAAGATGATCCAACTATGCTACACCCCAGGACAAAAATCCCTAGGGCACATAAAAGAGCAGCCCTTAAATGCCTTTTTAGTCCAGACTCATGGTGAGTACTTTTTATTACATCTGCATTTATGTCATCCATCAGGCTGGTTCTGGTGCTTATCTCCAGTTGAAATCAGAAGCATGAAGTAAATTGGAGCATTTCAATTCCTCCTTGATGGGGCGCTAGTCCATTGTGAGGTTACCCCCTTACGACCCCTTAGCATTTAGTTTCTGGTATCCATTTATCTTCATGGGCAGAGAGAGGTCCTGTGAGAGTGACGCTCGACCCAAGAACACAACACAGTATTATTCATAAATCAGCAATAGGGCTCCAAAAGTGGGTCATTTGAACCCAACCCACTGAGTCCACTGCGCTAATGTGTGCCAATTACTGCTGATAGTTCTTTTAATCAACTGAAGTTCCTATTCCTGATGTTAATTCAAGGTTGAACCTTAAGACTCAATCATTTATAATAAGAATTTCCCTTTCCACAACTTCTGAGACACCATACACAGACAACTTCAAAATTAAACTCAAAACTGAAAAATATACACAGTATATTAAAAACAGCAAGAAAATTGAAAATCATCTTTAATGTTATAAAATTTAAGTGCCTCTCTTGAATAGGCCTTCTTCCTCTTCATTTTTTCCTGAGTACTTAGACGGTGAAGGTTGATGGTACATGTGCATTTGTCATATTTATTACATTCATTTGCTTTTGTTTTTGGTGCAAATGGTTAATTAACATAATTGGAAACCAAAACCTTGACCTGAGCATGGTATTTTGTAAATCAGTTTGGCAGACTAACTTTAACACTAACTTACTCAGTGGATTGTCAAATTATCTCTTTCTTTATCATTGATCAATGTATAGCTTCTTAGCCACAACATCTGCAGATACAACAGTTAATATATGGCAGACAGCCGACTTCTCTCTTAAAAAGACTCTGAAAGAAGCTAATCAACGATGGGTGTGGGATTGTGCCTTCTCAGAAGACTCGCAGTATCTTATCACAGGTATGATACACAGGTGCTAAAAATATGTTGTGATGTTATCAGAATGAAAGGAATGATTGGAAACACAGGGAAAAAGAGATCTATACTAGTATCACTCAAGTGATAGTAAAGGTGAGATTAACACCTTTAAGAATACTGATAGTGACAATAAAATGAAAATTAAAATATATCTGGCTTCCTTAAGCTTCCAAAATACCCTTCAGCCAGTCAAACTTTAAACCAAAACCTGCCTTACTCTTCCCCTGGAAATTAAAAAAGACACTAGAGAATTATGTTATGTCTCCCTTGATAATGAAATTGTCAATTTGTTGTTTCCTGACAATTTTTGCATCTTCTTGTCAGTTTTGTTCTTGAGTACTGGTACACATAAATCTGAGCTATGAGTGTGGCTTCTGTTTGAACAGGGCATTTAAGTATTTTAAGCCACAGAGATTATTTCTTATACCAGAAATAGTTAGTCGTTGAAAAGCTTTTTCATTGTTCTTCTTGGCTTCAGCGTCATCTGACAACATGGCACGCCTTTGGAATCTGGAGCAGGGGGAGGTCATCTGTGAATACAGTGGACATCAAAAAGCTGTAGTAGCTCTGGCATTTAGAGATGCACATGCCGTGTAGTCAAAAATCAAATAAAATGCCTTATCATTCTTACTACAAAAGTCAAAGGCAGCAGTAAGTCAAAGACAGAGGAGTATGATTATGAGAACATCTTTATTGGACAATGGATGATTTCCTCAATGCCATGTTGTGTCTTTGGTACACTGTTCATAATTATTTTAGTCGTAACCATAGCCGCTTTAGCAAGAAGATAGCATGGTTCCCAGTATGCTAGCATACAAGATGGCTTAGACTGGGACAATATCCTAATTTTTGTTTTCACTCAGCTTGTATTCCCAAGGGGGGGGGACCCCCGTATAAAAAGGACAGTGGTGCTCATTGTACCTTTTAGGGGTTGAAAAAGCCGTTTTGGTACCTCTAAGGGTGTTCAGCCTCAAAGGGTCCACAGCAGGAGTTTTTGCAGTAGTATGGAGACCAAAAAAATATGACAAGAGATAATGTTTTGTTTTAGAATAACTACCTCTTAAGGGTGAAAATATTTTCAAGCCACGCCCACAAAACAGGATCTTGGTACCTCTCAGGGACCCGACGAGCAGTCCGATCTTTTTTTATATGGGAGTTCCCCCCCCCCCCCCCCCATGGGATTCTAATGCCTTTTACTGTCACATCAAATGCAGAAGAAGAATATTATTATGAGAACTTTTTTCTTGGACAGTTGATAATTTCCTCAATACCATGTTTTGTCTTTGGTACACTGTACATATTTTGGGCTTCAGTTAACTCAGCTTTACCAAGAAGATAGTTTGTTGTCCAGTATGGTAGCACACAAGATGGTTTAGATGATATCTTAAGTTTTGTTTTTACTCAGCTGTTCTCTGACTTATGCACAGTGTCAATCAAGATGTGTAACTTATTATGCAAACATAACGAAACCTGGGAATTAAGGAATAGGTAATTCAATAAAACTTCAATAAAGTTTTTTCTTCTTCTTGATACTGTCTGTATAAAATGTCTGGCTCACGGTGAACATATGAGAAATGAACCTGTAAGCCTCCTCGTTTATGAGACCTGGAGGGTAGAAACTCTCATGTGAAAGGGGAAGGACACTCTTGTTGTGAAATGAACTATGGAACCTGTAATATTATAGCCCCTTTCAAGCAAAAACATGAGGGAAAAGTGTGGAAAACTGATGGTTTGTGGTCATTGTTGTTTTCCTTATTCATCTGGGTTATCATCTGGGCGTATCTAAAATTCTACAGCTGGTGATCTCCCGCAAAGGAACTTCATTCGATATTCTAATCCAACTCAAGTACCTGTAAGACATTATGCATGCAGTCCGACCCTTTACGTGCATCCCCCCACCCTCTCCTCCGCTGGGTACGGGATTCTCCGACACACTCCTCCCCGCTCTTTTGCAACCTTGTTAGCCTCGTTTCTATGTATGTGGGCCGGGCAGGAAGAAGAAGTAGAAAGGGGCATAGCTATCGCAATCGTACGAGACTTTTACCGGTCTTTGTCGCCGTTTTACGTTCTTGAAATAATTTGTTTCGAAAGTGGGGAGTTCACGACCATTATTTTTTTTTCTATGGTTAAACTACTCGTTCTTTGTGGAGCAAAAGGTCTGGGGACTCTACTCTCGGTCACTGACTTGACGTTGTAAAGATAGCCTGGGAGTATTTTACGATGACTGCATGAGTCATGCGACAATTTTTGATCACCACGGTGCATTCTTTCCCAGCCTCTGACTGAGATAAAAAGACAGAGCTGTGTATGGTATATTTATTTCACCAATCCTGAAGATGTTGTTTGGTCAACTGAATTACTTTGGAAGCGATTTATGATAAACGTAAGACTCAAAAGACTGTAGGCTTAATCATGGTAAGTAAGCTTAAGTAAGCTTAAACTTTTTTCATCTTTATGCGGCGCCACTTAGAAGTGAAATGTAGGTATGTTGCATCAGACAGTCTTTTAAGCCCGCTCAATGGACCTTAGACTGAATAATTAATTCATTGTTTCCATCCATGGTATTGAGACCTTGTCATCCATTTATCCTTGCGCTGTGCTTAGGCAGAGATGGCGTGATTTCTGGCTACTTGCTGGAGTCAGGAACGTGTCCAGTAAACGAATACAATGTGACAGGCTTTTGCATGAAAACGTGTTTTCAGTGTATATTCTACAAAAAGTGGTGGATATTTCTTGGAAAAGTTTTAATTCAAACTGGATGTTTAAAATTTGAGATAAGGATCTGATAGTTTTTCTTTGCATCCCTGAAAATATAGAACGGATTTCAATGAATTTTGTGAAACCAAAACCAGATTTAACAGTGGCCAATCACAGTAGACATGGACAGTGCAGTGAACCAGTTAAAACTTGAAGCAAACATATTAACAGTCTGGAGTGCAGAAAAAAATGTGCGAGTGAGTTACAAACAAGTGGTTTAGTTCTAATTGGATGACAAAGTAGCACAAGATTTTTAAGCCAATAACGAGAATGGAACGGTTTTCACATGAGTGTTGAGCATTATTCACATTTGCTTTGGTTTTGCATTACTATGCTACACACTTTGTCATCCAATTAAAAGTCAAGTCAAAACCATTCTCACATGTTTTTCAACACTTCGCATTAGTTCCATGTATTTACTCGGAGTTTTAATTGGTTCGTTAGATTGTCTGTGTCCTTTGTGATTGGCCAGTATGCCAAGATTACTTTTGGTTTGGTTTTACATAGGCTGCCGGCCAGGATTTGAAAACTGGACATCCAAAATGTGCTGTAGGGTCAATGTATAAAGCAACATGTAAAAAATAAAACAATTATCTTCTAAAAGTGGACATGGGCTATTAATTAGTTCCAAGCCAGTATATGGTCACACTGCCTTCTTGTGATTGCATGACTGTTAAATTCCTCTCTCAGTCATCAGATGCAGCATCTCTTCATGCCTTGGAGCTGCTTATGAATGAATTCTTCAATGCCTCAACCAACAACCATCGGAAAAGAGAAATAGGTATTTATTAAATCTTTATTGACCCAGTTTTTGCCAGAATGCATTGTGCGCTATGCAGCAATGAAAAACAATCGTAGAAACCTTGCTATCATGTAAACCAATATAATAACAGATGTATGAAAAGCATAATGGTTAACTAGTGGTTCTTTAACTGCACAGCGCATCACTGATCAATGACCTCCAAGTGTCCACACTCCCAGAGCTTCTCCTGGTTTCTGAAGCCTAAACCAACAGGATAAATGCTCACTCCCCAGTATAGGGCACTAATTTATCTTAAGTTACACCCCAGCATTTGTGAGCTGGACCAAACAACTGGCTCACTACTCTGGCCATTTATACTCGTGGAATGAGTGGGACACTGTGAGGGGAGTATCTTACCAAAGATAGTTACATTGTAACAGTTTAGAGCACTAGCATCCCTTTAATTTGCAGTCCGCTGTGTTTTGCTAGATATGCATATACCTCAGGAGTCCATGTGCTCTCTGACTGAAGTAGGTTTAGCATTGTGCCTGTACATTGTGTACTTGTAAATATAGTGAGCATTCCTTGAGTATAGGAGCACTTCTTAAGGGCTTCCACCCCCCCCCCCCCCTTTCCTTCCTCTCTTTCCTCTGTGTTATCAGTATGACAGGTGCAGGTTTCTCTTCTGTGTGGGGGCTCATGGCTGGTTTGCCAGGATTTGCCAGTCCTGGGAGCAGTTTCCATCTAGGAGCTGGCTGCCAATAGTTTAAGCTCCTGGATGTCTCAGTCACCCAAATGCCATTTTGCAATACAGTTGTTAGCATTAATGATTTGGGTATTTTTGGTTATGTTGGGGTATGTTGTAACACTATTTTACCTTAAGTACACTGGCAACAATTTCCAGCACTTTTTTAACAGCTATACTTTGAAGGATGAATTCTACCACTGTTTAACAAGTAATGCTACAAAAATGGTATCTCACATGATCCAATTGCTGTATAACTGGTAAACAAGTTGTGATCTTTTTTATATAACAGGTTACCATAGCAACAATACAACTTGTTAAAAACACCCTTAATTTTAGCTGGAAGCGCTTATTACTAAAAAATGAGCTTGGTGACTCCCATTTTTATATAGAATTAAGATAAGCATGATAAGATGCAGCTTTTCACAAAGTTTAAAAAAATTCTATCAAGTTGGTTCAGAGCTACCTTAAATCTTTGAAATTTTAGGCGGCTCTGAGCCCCATCTTGACCGAATTTTTTTTAACTTTGTAAAAAGATGTATTTTATCATGCTAATTGCAATTCCACAAAAAAAGTTTGGTTCACAGAGCCAGTCTTCATTTGCAAGCACTAAAATAATAATTAACCTTCAAGTTGGTGTTTTTAATAGGTTTTACATGTCCTATGGTAACCTGTTATTCCAGGAAGATAACAGCTTGTTTACCAATGATTGGGCATTTCTGTGATATTCTAACATCACTTAAAGAGTGGAAGTTTTGATCTCTAAAGTATAACTGAATAAATTAGACATGTTACCTGTATAAATTCCATTGTTTTTTTTTTTAATCTTAGAACAAGTATTACAGAACTTTAGTCAACAATCAGGAGCATGGCACCATTGTGTATATTTTATGAACAATTGTTCAAATCAGTATGTTTTGATGTATGCGGTTTCAGTGTTTGAGGTAAGTGAAATTGCTGGTTTTCATGTGACGTCATTGAATTGTTATATTCCAAAATTAAAAATTACCCATCCTTCTGAGGTTTTATTTTCATCAGATGCACGACCCCTAGGACTTTCATGTCTCACAATGGCTTAGACCCACAGGGTTCTTCTTTTTCTAAAAGAGCACATTTAAATTTCCAAGCTTTTGCATTGGTTGCATTAAAATGGCCACCCAAGAAGGCTGGCATGTAGGTCAGAAGATGGGTTATTACTTAAGTTTTTGCTAACTGAACAGTTCTTGTACTAGAAGAAGTATTCATACCGATGTGTCAAAGCTCTAGTAAGAGCAACAACTTTTTTGCTTTAGTAGCAAAACTCAATGACAGATATTTCTGTTTCTTTATGGCCACCATGTTGGTATCCCTCAGAGCGGTAAAAATTGATCATAGCAGCACTTTAAAATTCATGGAAATGAGGGAAGACAACTTTCTTGTAGAAAACGCTTTTGATGTACCATCTCAGTCTAAACTAAAACTATAATTCCCATCGCCAGTTTCCGCGCAGTCAGCTTGGAGCACTTGGCACTATAACCCCTCATTTGACAACCAAGACAAAATGGCTTGCATTTTTATGCTCTGGCTTTCCTATGAAAGCCCAAATAATTTTGGTGGGATATATGACTTACATTGTACTATTGCTAAATAATCAATTTTGCTGATGTTCATGTCATTTTCATAGAATCTCATCAATAAACAGTGGATAGGAGCACAAGCCGGAGATAAGGCTGAAGTGCGCCAATTTCTTAATGAATATCTTTTGTCGCACCACAAGAAGCTTCCAACACACATCAGAAACAAGCTTGTTAAAGTGATTGTCGACGTAGGACGGGTTGACTGGCCACATTTCTACCCAAATTTTTTCTCAAATATTATTGAGGTAAGTCTTCTCTCTTCATAGAGTTTACTCAAATAACAATGTCTTAACTTACATGCAGACTTCTACTAAATACATGTATTTCCTTTCTCCATGTCATTGTGGAGAAATGATTTTTTGAATCTCTGCTGCTTATCATGTTGTGGTATCCTTCTGTTCACATTTTAAATTTTGCTTAGAGGTAAATTGGAGTGATGTGCAAGCCACACAATTTTTTTCCTCTGGAAAAATAATTCCTAACCCTCCCAAAAGCCAACTCTAGGGCAAGAAAGTAAGACATGGAGGCAATGCGACCATGACTTGTAATCTGGAGGTCACAGGTTTCAACGTCTTCAAGTCCTATTCTGACCACTAGTTGGTGTTTTTCTGTGGTAGGCCTGAGGTCAACTGCTCGACTGGGTACACGTGTAAAAATTAGCCTGGTGGTCTGTCTCCTGCCAGTTGGGATTCCAAATCATGTTATCTCATTCACAAATTGTTTGTTTCCATTGGCCCTGAAAGTGCCATTGGGGGAGTGGTTAATTAGATAATGTTGTAACTATAATTATTTATTTATTGTTTTATTTTTAGTGTGAAAAAGGCCAGTGTTGAGGAGAATTATTTTAATATTTTATTTTATATATTTTTTCAGTTGCTCCAGCAACCGTCCACAGTAACTCTAGGCTTGGTCATGCTCCAGACAACATCAGAAGAAATGGCATCCCCCAGGGAAGACTTGAGTATTGCTAGAAAAACTGAAGTGCACAGACTATTGCTCAATGAAGTTCCTGGAGTTCTTTCTTTGTTAACACATTTATTGGACAGAGTCTTAGAAAAGCATCGCCGACTTGCAACAACAGTCACCCCACCTCCATCTCCTACTCACGGAATGTCACCAGTTAGAAGTACAAGCCCTTCAGTATCAGGATCAGGTTCATTATCATTATTCTCATCGTCAACATCTGCTGATCAGACACTTCAACACCCGGGAAGTAGTAATCTCATGGGAAGGTTATTGAGTAATTCACCGATGAAATCTAGACAGAATTTAGGACATCCACTGCCTCCTTTAGACTCAGAATCAGAGGAAATTAGTTCTCTAGTGCTCAAATGTTTGGGCCATCTCTTTAGCTGGATCCCTCTGTCTACAACAATTACACCATCACTTGTGTCTACCGTGTTTTATCTTGCGGAGTTTGGCTGCAATGTAGTGCCGACAAGTTCTGGTAGCAATGTTGTGGGTAATGCTGAACTAGGTTAGTATGAATTAAGTAAACTGTGATTAGCAATGCTGTGTTCTGAAAGATATTAGAAAATCCTGTCTTGCAATGTATATGGCTCCTTTTTGTGGCTGATATAATGTGTTTTCTGATTGGCTAATTTGAGGACATCATTCTCCTGGAATGTCCATGGGCCGATTACGGACCTGCAAATCAGAGGAAAAAGCAATATGATAAACAACTTATTAACCTTGAATGTTCAGTCTTTACAGGAAAATCTCAAGCCTCGGCCTTGCTGTATTGACTAAACGATAGTGAGGTTAATATGGCCAAGTTTCTGTTTGAGATTTTCCCATAAAGACCTCACTCTTGATTAATAAGTAGTTAATATTGACCAAGTTTGTTCAGTCAAGATACACTGTTGTGATTATCTTATAGCCTTACACAAGGGCCATACTGTGATAATATTGGTCTGATGTCTTGGCAGTACAGACCAAGTGAAGTTATTTTCAGAACAATAAAAACAGACCAAAGGTTGATATTTTCCCAGTATGGTCCCAGGTAATCTTGGTTAATGAGAGATTTATGACATGACTGAAAATGCTCTAAAGAAATTACAGACTGAAAAGACTGTGTTAACTTCAAGCATGCAATTCTGATTGAGAGCCATCATAGGCATTATGCATTTTACTCATGAATGTATGTTTTTGAAAACGGGAAAAAAAGAAAAAATAACCATTCACATGTAAGTTAGTTACAGTTGAACCTCTACTAATTAACAACAGCCACCTGTCTACAGCAGCCATATATTTAAGTCAGAGTCGGGAAATTTGCTCTTATTTTAATCTCACCACAATGGCTGCCCCTCCACAATGACCAGTACACTCTATTCCCAGGGTGGCCATTGTAGAGAGGTTCAACTGTAGTAATAACTTTAGATCGCTAAAATGTTAGTGATAACTAAACTTTAGGATTGATTCTTACTGACAACATTCTTTTCCTTGTTGCCTGTGTTCTGTCACAGAAGCATTTTACTTACTAAATAATTCAGTAGAACCATTATCATCATGGAACCATTAATATTTTGTAGTAAAATTTCAATTATTACTGTGTTAGCATACTGTTTTATTTCAGCTACCATATTGTCTTGTGTTGCATTTTTTTTTAAGGTGTCTCGGCAATGTCCTGTATTAATGAACTGCTGTCCAAGAATTGTGTTCCAGTTGAATTTGAGGAGTTCTTGCTGAAGTTGTTTCAACAGACATTTCAGTTGTTACAAAGAATAACAAAAGACACAGGAGCTCAGGCTGCGGAGAACCTCCTCACAGAACAAGATGAAAGGTGAACTATAAGTAAAACTAGTGAGACAATCTCAGATAGTGCAGAGTGCAAGTGATAGCTCTGGTAGGTAGTCAGACAGGTACTCACCCCTGCTAGGTTCACTTCCGTATGACAAGGAGAGCAAGGGGTTACCTGAAACAAACATGTAGCTTTGCATTGTTCACACACTAGTCTAGGTGGAACATGTTTTAAGTAGAGTACGCATGTACCTATCCCACGCCACCCCCAACAAGATTCCTTGCCCCTAGATTAATTAATTTTATTTATTAATTAAACAAACATTTAAGTTTACACCCAAGTACCTTAGTACCTTAGTACCTTAGTGCACGAGTGCCCAAGTGCGTTAGTGCCTTGGGGCCTTGGGGCCTTAAGGCGTTAGTGCCTTAGTGCCTTAGTACCTTAGTACCTTAGTACCTTAGTACCTTAGTACCTTAGTACCTTAGTGACTTATTGCCTTAGTGACTTAGTGCCTTAGTGTCTTATTGCATTAGTGACTTATTGCCTTAGTGACTTATTGCCTTAGCGCCTTAGCGCCTTAGCGACTGAGCGACTGAGCGCCTTAGCGACTGAGCGCCTTAGCGACTGAGCGCCTTAGCGACTGAGCGCCTTAGCGACTGAGCGCCTTAGCGACTGAGCGCCTTAGCGACTGAGCGCCTTAGCGACTGAGCGCCTTAGCGACTGAGCGCCTTAGCGCCTGAGCAACTGAGCGCCTTAGCGGATTAGCGCCTTAGCGGATTAGCGCCTTAGAGCCTGAGTGCCTGAGTGCCTGAGTGCCTGAGTGCCTGAGTGCCTGAGTGCCTTATGGCCTTAGGGCCTTAGTACCTTAGTCCATTAGGGACTTAGTACATTAGCACCTTAGTGTGTTAGTGCCTTAATGCCTTAAGTTAGTACCTTAGAGCTTAGGGCTCTAGTGCCGTAGTACCTTAGCGCGCATTAGTGCCTTAGCCCCCAAAACCATCCCAATAGTGCACTCTGCACTAAAAATACTGTATTTTAAAAATCTATGATGGCATTGCTCTTCTTTGTGGTGTGCTGTGCTCAAGGTGTAAATGCTTGCTTGCCACCTTTTAGGGTGTGATTGAAAAGTCAATAGACCAATTTCTCTGAGCCAATTTCAATACATTTAATCTAACTTGACTCTGAGGCCTAGGGGAATGAAACAAAATAAATTAATTATTATACCTGAACCTCAATGTGATTTAGTAGTCACGTAGTTATACACCGGCATTAATAGCCACTTAGCCCATGTCTTGATTGTTTTTTTCCTAAGATTAATGTTATTTTTATGTGTTTTTTTCTATTTCAGCTATTTGAGCAAGTTCACAGAGTTCTTGAGACTCTTTGTGAGCATACACCTGAGAAGATTTGAAAACAGCTCCCATTTCCCAGTGCTTGAGCTGCTAACATTACTCTACAAATATACTTTCAAACAGGTGAATACCTATTAGTAATTAATTTCTTAGTTTTACTTTTCTGCTTAGTGATTTAATTATTCTTGAAATTAAAGATCCTTTGTATAAAGTAGTCACAAAATTTTGCACTGTTATATCACGCCAATGTCATTACGGGCCTCTCTATGTTAAAATCATTTGAACCTCCACGAAAGGCCACCTCTCTTCAATGGCCACTTTTCTTGTCCCGACTAATGATCCATACATTCACTTTATTTTAACCTCTCTACAATGGTCACCTCTCCACAACAGTAACAGCCACTAAAGCGCATCCCAGCTACCAAAATAACCTCTTGACAATGGCCAATTAATCAATGAGTGACGAATGGTGTATAGAAAACCCTATTTTTAATGTACTGTAAAAGGTGACGAAAATTGATCCATACCTCTGTTTGGTTTCTGTTGCAGTATCAATATACTTTGATTGTGTTACTTATTTACATGCTACAGTACATGTAAGCATTTTGTAATGACAAAAAGGCTGCACCCCCCCAAAATACAAGTGTCATATTACACCCCTACCTCCCCATAATGGCTGCCTCCCTTTAATGGCCACTTTCCTCTGACCTCAAGGCATGGGCAGATCCAATATTTTTCAGTGGGGGGAGGGGGGATGTGGCTAGTGTCTTGAGGTTGCAGAATCAATGGGGCATGTTCCCAAAATGTTGCATTTTGAGTATTGTAGCCTTATTAAAAAGCGTTTCATAGAAATATATTTACTAGCAATGCCACAAAGTAGAAATTACAATGAGGTACCTTTCCCGAGAGTTTGCATGTATTTCTACCATAATATTCACGATCTTTTTCAATTTTTTTATGTTTTGCTTCTCCAAAAGGGTGAGACTAGCCACCCAATCCCCCCCTCCCCCCTAAATCTGCCCGTGCCAAGAAGGTTGTTGTGGAGAGGTTCAACTGTATCTGTTTGTCTAAAATTGACTTTCACTTGATATTACCTGAGATTTCTGTTTTTCAGCCACAGCTGGAAGGGTTTTTTGCCTGCCTTGATATTTGGACCGTGTTTCTAGATTATCTTATTGGTAAAGTGGCAAATGCAAGAAGTGACAAACTGGCTGAGGCTGAAGCTACTGTTAGCAGGTTTGTAAATGACTCAAATAATGATGTTTGCAGGGTCCTTTGGCATTGTATTAACCTTTGTTAGACAGACGTTCCATGTAAATAAGCATAATTGTATGGTCCTGTCATGCTTGTGAAAATTTAAACTATGTATTGTAGATACAAGGAAGTTTTACTGATGCTGTTAACTGAGCTGCTGAAGAAAATTCAATTCCGACATAATCAAAGCCAACTGGAGGAACTGGACGATGAAAGCTTGGATGATGATGTAAGTTATATGTAGCATTGGACAATCTTTCTGTATACAATGTACATAATATTATGTAATACAGAACTTTATAAATTGCCCCCTGTAGGTTTAAATTACTGAGTGAAAATTGTTTAATTATTGTAGGTTTAATCTCAACAAATTGGTTAAGCTCACTCAATTGTCTGCCTACAGTCTACGGAATATATATACATAACGTTCCATTTATTTGTACTGACATGCCATTTGCTAAAAGTGTGGTTATGAAGAGGACATTTGGCCCATATTGTTGAACGTAGAGACATTAACAAAACAAGTGTCTGCTTTCCAGTGGCACTTATTCATTAAAGTAACTTTTTGTGAAAAAAAGTGCAGGAAAAACAGGCCCATGGATTGTAGATGGGGACTAGCATTCCATCTAGGGAAAGTAGAAATACTTCTAGTCACCTCCATGAAAACTAGCTGAGATAACTATGCACCATCCTATACCAATCATTAACAAGCTTGCACTTAGTCAATTATCTCTAGGGTAATTGCTGTGAGAAATGGGGTTTACAATCAAAACATTTTTGGTAGCAGCTGTGCTGCCTGTAGAACAAAAAAAAAAAAAGATTTGTGAGTTGAAACAACTCACAGATGCTTCGCTAATAATGTGAGGCGTCAGATAACAATGGCCATTAAATATTAATACATTGCTGCTTTTGTTTTCAGGCGCAGACAGAGTGGCAAGCATTTCAAAGGAATTGTCTGGAAATTGTTGCCAAGTTAGCAGAACTGTTGCCTGGAGAAACTTTCTCCCTGTTGGTAAGGATTAGTGATAATAATGTAGGGGTACATGTAGGTAATAGGGTGTGACAACCCAGTGGCAGGGTGGAAACTTAACAGAAGTGGTAAGAAAGGAAAGGAAGTGAGACTTGCAAGGTGGCACGAACCAGGAGCACTCAGAAACATTTTTGTGCAGCATTGCATTGTAAGAGGTGTCAAGGAAGAGGTAGGAACTGGGAATAGAAGGTATGCAAAGTAAGAAGTTTAGGTTGCCCTCTCAAACAATGTGTATAATGTAATTCTTGTTTTCAATGAACAAACTGAAGAAGGACTTAACTTTATGAGCAATTTTAACGTATGGTGTGTGATCCCTTTGTGGAGAGTAGAGCTTCATTTGTCCAGATTGTTTTAAATGTATATTTACTGACATGTTTATTTATTTTAGTTCCCTTTGTTCAGTGAATACTGTGATGTGTACATTGGTCTTGGAGAGTACGTTAGAAAAACTGCTCATGGTAAGATAATTTTTTCCATCTCTGTTAGATTTATAAGTGCCACTTTAATCAAGGCTAAAAATAGTTGATAAATACAAAGGTGGTAAATTTTAAGCTCTGTCATACATGATACGTGTAATTTGGTGTTGGCTCAAGGATAGATAGCGATAGTGTACTACATGTAAGTAGCTGTCCTTAACAGGAGTCAATTCCAATCAGAACCCCACACACTGTCACATGATGTTACCACTGTGTTGCGGGAGACTGGGCCGGGTTGTTCGAAAGCCGGTTAACGCTAACCCAGGATTAAAAGTTAACCGAGGTAACAAGTTTTCTTCTACAGAAATGTTTTTCACTGCTTATGTTTTGTGTAGTTTGAGATCACTGAAGCTCAAAACTGAAGGACAAACAATACAAAAAAAAAACTTCACCGAAAATGTACAAAAATGAAATCAAAATTTTCGCTAATCCTGGGTTAGCTTAATCGGGCTTTGAACAACCCGACCATGGTGTGTAGAAAGTCATTGGTTCAACTCGCACTAGCCTGTATTGCAGATGCGGGTAGATTTCCGTCTGTGACGCAAGCTAACTCGCACCAGAGAGTCAGAATTTGGTTTTTGCATTTCGCTTGTAACAAATCGAAAAAAGCTGCTAACACAAAGACGCTTGTATTTTATATTTCTTACCCAATGACACTGCATTTTTCTTCTGGCAAAATCCTGATCTTTCCAAAACCATGTCCATTGTATAGAACATTTTCACTCACATGGCGAGCAAAGTTGGTTAAACAAAAGAAATTGTTTACATAAGAAAAGTGTTCAACTCCCACAGGATTGGTTTGGTACACCAACATGGCCGCCGATTCATTGTTGTGGAACACCAATATGGCTGCCGTGACGTCATGTGAAAACGCTCTATTACTCTTGAGTTGGATGGGATGCGAATCCATTGCACATTGCCTCACTCCGTCCCCCTTATTATTGCTACCATTGCCTATCACCATCCCATTAACTTGTACTCTCCCATGCCTGAAGAGTAGTTAATTAGTAAAGTGTCCCAGGATCACATTTCAACTTTCATTTTGTTTCCAGGCTTACATCTCGGTATCAGTGCTGAAAATGAATGTCATCAATTACACTGCACACTGAGGGACTTGACCACCATGGAGCGTGCCCTGGGAAGGCTGTCAGAACATTTTATTGGTGAAGTGAATTTTGCCAACAGGTTTAGTGATGGGGAAGCAATTGTCGAGAGACTAGGACAAATTGCATTGTTTGGTACACAAAGCCAACTGTTTGCAGTGCACACAGCTGTCCCAACTGTCCTTCAACCCGACCTTATCGAAGTGTAAGTAAATATGGTCGTATTTTGTTGGTTTTCGTCCATTTGAAGAATTCCAGCCTAGTGATTGACTTTATGGAGTACATACAAACCACGATGACAACTAAAGAAAGAAAATTTATAAACAAAAAGTTTAATGATCAACGGTATACATCTTGGTGCCTTTTTTAGCCATCCTCTGTAAAACACTGAAGCAACATGAAGTAAGGTAAGGTAAGGTAAATTTAGTTTGAGTCGTAAACGTAAGGAGTGGTTCCCCAGATCCCGAGCCAGGGGCTCATGACAAAAACGCACGACTATTAAGTGACCCTAAAGGAAGAGAGTAAACTAAGCAATGAATTTTCGGTGATTAAATCTAGATGTAAACAGATGTGAACATACAGAGGATACTTTTAATAGACAAGCTCAATTGTGTATTATCCTTGAAAACTTTTTCAAACAAAATTTTATGAATTCATTTTTTAACAGACATTATCTTTGGTGTTTTTGTATTAACGTAGTTTCTCTACATTTCTGTAGAAAGTATGGAAGACGGGAAGACTCAAAAAATCTCAACAGACTTTGAATGGGGAAGGTGCTGCTCTTCCATAGCTCTAGAGAACGTCGCAATGAAATTATGTCACAAAGACACCAAAGAATTGATCCCTCTAGGGTCTTTAAAAGTAATTAGTGACGTTGAAAACCCCCAGTGCACTCAAATCTGGCAGACATTTCTTCTGATAATCACCCCCCTATTGTAGACTTTTTTAATTTTTTTTTTAAACAGCATAAGAACTACATTATTTTTCTGGCTTATATCCCTATGGCACATGTTTGTACCAACCAAACTTCTCTATCAAATTCCCACCCCCTGTGATAATTTCCTCACCCACAAAGTCTTTTGGAAAAATATAAGCCCGGGGATTGTACGTATTGTCCTCCCTACTTACTAATAACTTGATGCAAGCCTCTGATGTGTTTCAGTTAGTTATTTTTTTTCTTTCAGCCATGCCCAAGGACTGGCTGCATTACAAGCATATTGTCACTGGATGGCTCAGTATTACCTGGAAACACACCGACAACAACAGCACCAAGAAAAGTTTGTGGCTCTTGTCTCCAATGCAGTTGATGCTTTAGTGCCATTGTTAAACAAAGAGGTAAGTTGGTGTCTTGTACACAAAAGTTAAGCGCAGTCGAATTTCTCGTATGCAAGTACTCTGAATGCCATGTCTCTGTGGTTGCTTATGGTAGTTGGTCACTTCACAGGAATTCTAAATTTTTGATTCATAGTCTGTAGCTGTTTCAACGGTTTAATCCATGCACCGTAAAGCCGCAAACGTGTTTATATTTTACGCAGGGCAGGAAAAACATTTTCAATCCATTTGCCCAGTGGGCCAGTACATCTCAGTTTTCAGTTGCACCTGTTAAAATATTACTTGCCCAATAGGCATGCAATGTTCATGCCTCATCAACTACATCATTTACTAGGTACTGTCTATGATCAGTGATATACCATAACAGAGGATGAACGCGAGCAGAGTATGCTTGGATCGATTTTAAATTGATCCATGCTATCAACTCATTGTTTTGCTCATCTTGATGTCTTAAGTTTTGAAATTGCTTTTCATTGGAAATTATCACTAACAAGACTACTGAGGCTAATTTCACTTGTCCATCAGACCACCAAACTTCCATTTTCACTTGCTCAAGAGCAAAATTTACTTGCCCCGGGCAATCGTACCTGGGTTTTTCCTGCCCGGGATACGCATTAAAATTATTACCCGAAACTATTTTGGCGTTTCATTGTGGATCTACCAACAAACGCCTATTTCTGCATACAGTTTTTCTGTGTAGAAACCTTCTGAGTGATTAGCTGCTGAGTGGACATGAATCTGACTGATTGACAAGCTGTTTTCTTTGTAGGTTCCTCAACGTATTTCATTGCCTGCATCTCACCTTCTCAACTCATTAGCATCTACTGTTCGCCCGTCATTCATGACTGCCCTGGAAAAAATACAAAACCTCTTCCACGACGTCAGCAGTGGTGCCTTGTCTGAAATGCCGCTTGAGGTACGTTGTGCAGTTGATTTTCCTGTTTCATTATACCGAGGGGTAAAAAACGTCAGTTTTTCAATCGACCATCTCAATAAATAATGCTGACAGTGAGCAGATGTGTCACCAGATTTTGTAACTACAATTGAAATAACTTTACATCATTTTGTAAGGGCAATTCCTGTTTTGCTACATGCAACACTGTTTCAGTTTCATAAGGCGTAATCTCTTCACTTAGATTATTCTATTTTATTCCCAATGCACCTGTAGGTGCAGACCTTAGTTATTAGATCTCTGTCCAATGCTTTGGTGTTACCATGGCCAAGCAAGGCTGATAACGAACAGGTAAGAAAACTAGTCCATTATTCCTGCCCTTGTAAGTAAAAAAAAAAACGTTTTGAACAAAGCCATTTTTCATAGAGGAACGGTGTATAAGGAGGGGTGAGGGTGTCCTTCATAACTACCGCATTGTTGCTAAGGATGGCTTGTAATTATCATAACTTCAAGATTTTGGATTTTTCACAGATATTTAAGTTCTTCGACCACAACAGCATGTGACCACAACAGGGAAAAACCCTAAATCAACTTCATTTTTTGTCGCTAAAAACAATGCTTATGATTTAAAAGTGCCATGGGTTAGTTGAAGTTCACGTAAATTTACCAGAAAAACCATAAAAGTTGTAAACGCATTTTGAAAAGTGCATGCAAACAATGATAGAAGAAGTTTAATCGCTTTTGATTCATTGAAGAACTCCTACCTTTATATTTTTCCCTGGAGCCTTGGGGATTTTAATGATTTGTTTGTCCTCAATAATAGTTTTCAGTGAGGATGCGCTGTGTAATGCAATAGATGAGCTAGTTGATTTTAGAACAGCGTGGAATCTAAGAAGTCTTTTGTGTTTAGGAATGGGAGGTTCGGTCACAAAGCCATCAGAGTTTTATCCAAAGTGTTAAACAGCCATTCAAAAGTGTCGTGGACACGCCAGGATTTGCAGAAAACAAACAGTTACAAGAGAGTGGTGAGTATCATCTGCACCCCCATAACCTGCTCTGCAAGCCTGCAGTCAAACCATTCTTTATTTTGACATGACAGAAAACAAGTAGTTAGATGAAGTACCACCAGATTGTCATAACACATTCTAGTGATATTTATATTTCTAGCTTGGGACTAAAAGAATACCGTTATCAAAGTTTCATAGTGCAGTTCAAACTTATTAAAGGGAAAGGTTTCGGGGAGAGGCGTTGGTGGTCGCCAAATCGCTTAAGAAATCGTGTATATGTCTAGCTTTTTTTTGTAATCTGCGGTCAAATATTCTTCCGCCGCGGTTAAGAAAGGGTCAACGCAAAGCAGAATAGGCCATTTCCGAGTTGCCTTGTGCCTCTGTTTGAAAACGAGTCTTCGTGCGAACCATAAAATATGGAAATGTTCCGCCTTGAGGTACATTTTCATGCAAATCAAACTCATTTTAATATGAAAGGTTTTGCACGAAGACTCGTTTTGAAACAGAGGCACAATGTAACTTGGAAATGGCCTATTAAACCTTTTGCCAAACAGCCATATCTTTGTAACTCAAGGTGCTTTCTAACTGATTGTTATTTCTCTTATTTACAGCCAAGTCACGTGTGCATTTCACCCTGCATGTGTTGGGGGATTTAATGGCTGCAGTGGCAGAAGACCAGGTTACCAAGACCAAGCTTATTCTGTACCAGTCCATCACGGATGTCGTTCAACTCACTCTTACTATTTTTCCTGTGTTTATTCATCATCCAGGTACACAAGAACATTTCCTTTTGTTTTTTCCCCTGTTCTTGAGGTGATTACAGTTAGCAGATACTCTTGTAAAATTTAGAATTCAAAAATTCTTCTTTCCTCTTGCCAACAATTTGTGCTTAGAGTTCAGTCCCCGGCTGCGCGAATGCTGGATAACGCTATCCACCGGATAAATCGCTATTCAGTATTCAGTTTAAACAAAACAAACCACACTTTACACGGGATAGGTATTTATCCAGTGATGATAGCTTTATCCACCTTTCGAGCAACCCGGGCCAGGAGGTCAAACTCTTTCATTCTTAAGGCCAAACCCTTGCGTCTGTAAAATAATTGTTATGAATCCCTAGTTTGTCACATTTTAAACGAACGCTTTTGAGCAGTATTGTGGTACTGACAGCTTATTATGCTGCACAATGTGACTGTAACTTTCGGTTCTGTAGATTAAAACCTACTGTGCGGGTTATTCAGATGTAGACTACTGAGTTAAGATTCCATTTGTTTGTTTGCTCATATCGCAGATACAACAGATGAGATTCTAGGCTTCCTTCTGACGTTGTTTGAGAGTCTCAAGGTACAGCTCGGCCCAGCTGTGACAGAGCAGATCGTACAGCAACTGCTTCACACTTTCACCAGGCAGCAGCTGACCGAAACACTGCATCACGAGAGCACTGCAGGCTCACGTGTCATTACCAAGTTCCTGAAGATTCTGCAGCTCTTGGTGCAGGAACCCGCGGCCTCCTTCAAGGCTTTCCTTCCTAATATAATCGGGCTGTGTATGGAGCAACTTTACCCAATTTTAGTTGAGGTAAAGAACCATTTTACATTTTTTGTAGTCAAATTACAAACACTTGACACTAAAAGAGACACGATTGTGCGCTCGGTTTTCCGTTAGGTCTGTTGTTAAGTAACAAGTGTTCATACTTTATTCTGATTGGTTAAAAAGAATCGGAAAGAATTGGAAACTTTTCGGGTTTCGTCGCCGAGGATTTGCCGAAAATGACTTTTGGTCTCTGAGTTGAAAAACCTCTTGCAGTTTACCAAAAAAATGTCTTGTTCACAAAATGAACGAGAATTTTCCTTTTCTATCTTTTTTTTTTTTTTTTTGCTGCAGCAACCGTGCCCCGATATCAAGTGTGAATTTTATGAGCTGCTTCATCAGTTACTACTTCACAACTGGCGCTACTTCTTCCGCTCATCACTGCTGGCCCGTATGTCTGCGGGCGAAGAGACTGTCGAGAACCAACCTCAGTTTACTGCCATTATGCAGGTATGCCACAAATATGACACTTACAAGACCTCGCTAAAGGGTCAGAAGTTCAATTATTTTCATTAAGAGGCTTAGGTCTTTACAATTTGCTTCAAGATAATACAGGACATTGTGAACGGGAGCTTGATTTAACAACGATTGCAATATATTGGTCTTAGATCCACTACACCTGCTGAGTTAGTGTAAACATGGTACGATGGTTTAGGATGTAATTGTCTATTTGTTTTTCTCATTTCGTGCAGGCTTTTGGACAATCTTTCCTTCAACCTGATATCACAGTATTTAAACAGAATCTTGAAGCGTTAGAAAACCTCAACTCCAAGTGTAAACTGTATCAGAAGGTTTGTTTTCCTCCGTTTAATTGACTACTCTAAGCAGTAACTGTGTGTGTGGTGTGTCAATCAATCAATCAATCAATCAATCAATCAATCAACCTTGCAAATAAACCTGTCAGTCAATGTCACTTAAGCAATTTACCGATTGACTGTTGTAGGCTTCTTTTCCTTCGTTTATTTGAGTAGTCTTAGCAGTATTAATCAATCAGTCAGACAGTCAGTCAATCAGTCAGTCAGACAGTCAGTCAATTAGTCAGTCAGTCAGTCAGTCAGTCAGTCAGTCAAACAAACAATCAGTCAACCTAGCAAATATACCTGTCAATGAATGTCACTTAAGCAGTTGACGGATTGACTGTGGTAAACTGTTAGTCTTACTTAACAGCATTCCTGTTTTGACAGTTTCTTATTCTCTAATTTTATTTCGAAAGCTGTCAGCCATAGACCTTGTCAGAAGTATTTGATGAAAATGTTGCTCGATCATATTTGCATTTTGTCTCTGATGTACATTTATTATTTTTTTAAAAAAGTTCTATCTGTATTCCGAAAAGCCCTTTTGGGAAGAATAAAGTATGTATGTATGTTGTCCTAAGTCTACAGAGCGAAAATGATTACGAACAAAATTAACGCTGTTTTTGTTTTTTCTTTCTTGTTGCCAGCTCATCTTTAAAGACGTCATGTTACTTCAATTTGTGAATGTGTTCCTTCAAGCGCTGGTCTACAGATCACATGACTTGCTACAAGAAGAGATCACCATCACACTGTACAATATGGCGGCTGTTGATTTTGACTCGTTCTACTCCGCGTTCCTACCTCGGTTTCTTGGAGGCTGTGAAGGACTCACAGAGTCACAGAAATCTGAGCTAGGAAAGAACTTCACCCCTGACAAGGTGAGTACAACCCGAGAAATTATGGACCTAGATAAAGTAGAGTTGAATGTAAGTAGACCTACTTTAGATCTTAGAGGAATTTGAACATGGCGTCAAAACTTGACTCGAGGGAAATAGGTTTCCTAGTTCCTGCACGGCTTTCTCCCAGGCCTTCACAGTAAATTGATTTCGGTCACGTTTCCGAGACCAACGGCCGCGCCAATTTTTCGCCTCAAACCACGTGACCTGAAAATGATTGACCGAAGCGAAATATCGAGAACCTATGAACTACAATCGGCGACATAATTAGTTGACACATTGTCTTTCAATAGTACTTTTAGTGCACCAATAACACCACTCTTTTTATGGCGCAATAAATTGTGGAAAAGACCCCGCTCCCCCATTCGGTGTTACATGTTTGTACCTCAAGATCACAGTAATTGCCGCACAATATTGTGGGGAGGGGGACTGAAAGGATAAGCTAGGAGGGCAAAAAGGGATCACAGTGACGAAATAGGGGGTTAAAAAGGTCAATGGGTCAACAATTTTGTCGCTGATTGTAGGCAAGGAAAAAGGGAAGGAGGGATGGAGAAAGAGAGGAAGGAAGGGAAAGGTAGAGGACGGCGGATGGCATAAATTCCCAGTAAGAATTTTACTTCAACAAGAAATTGTTCATATCCTCCTAACCCTTTTCAGTGATTAATGCACTTGACAACTTTTGATGGTAAAGAGAAATTGTACATCATTTTGGTTCTCGTTATGGTTGATTCTCATTTCCCAGATGTCGATCACTTTTGGTTTATTTGACGTGCTTTTCTTGTTCCTGTCAGGACTTGCCATCTTTTACACAGAGTATTCACCGGTTTGTAGGAGATTTACGGTACTACAGACTGTGTAACAGCAGCTTGCCTTCGGGGACTGTCAAGTTTTAATAGACAACTCTTATTTAAACGACGGCGAAACGTATAATTTATACTCGTGTAATCACACTGGTTTAGTTGTATTCTTGTAATTTATACGTTATTATCTATAAACTGTGTAATATATACTTGGGTAGTTATACTCGTATAATTTATACTTGTTTATTTACCATTCCAAAACTGTGAGCAAAAGGAGACCAAAAAAGTTACATGTTAAGAGATGTTGGAAATATTGTATATTTTTATATTTACAAGAGTACCAGTGTAATTTGTAAAGAAATATTAAAATTAAACATTTTTTAGAATAGTATTGATTATGTGTGGAGTATGTCAGATAAACAAATATATACGATATCGTAGAAAGTAAGTTTGTTCATTGTTTTTCTTTAACGCAAATCGTTATTTGTTATTTGCAAATCGTTCTTTAACACAAAACCAACCATCTGTTCCCTTTTCGAAAGTTTTGGAATTTTTGGTTGAATGGAAAGCGCTGCTCGCGATGTTGTCCTCTTTTTCTGAAATTCCGGAAAATGCTGAGCGCTTTCCATTACACCAAAATTACAGAACTTTTTTAAAACTGGAGCAAATGGCACATAATTTTCCTTGGAAAGTTTCCAGAAAATCCGGAAATTGTTAAATTTGCGAAATGCAAACCATTCAACCGAAAATCACATGGAACAGAAATTCCTGGTAAATTTTGGGTAAACAACAACATTTTACTTTTAATTGGATGTTGGTCTGAGTGTATTTTTAAATCGAAATTTTTGGACGAATTCCCCTGTTCCCGGTCGTCGTTGGAAATTTCCCGAAATTTCATTGAAAGGAAAGCGCCATCTTTTTCCCTTCAAGTGCCTGGTTTTCAACCCAACATAAAAGAAAAGTGCGTTGCCTATGGCCTATACCAGGATCGAGGTTCAATTAATTTAAAATTAAGATTTCAATTTTATTTCTTGCTTCATATTTTAACTGTAACTGTAACAAGTTCATCCTATAGTAACCTGTCGACCATTTAGAGTCTCGGACTAAAATTCCATTTGAAACACGGCAATGAAATCATTTGAAAAAGTCCTTGACCTTACTTCATGACGCTTTTAGTTTGTGACTCAGGCAGGTGAACTGAATATCAGACAGAAACTTTCAAAGGTCATTTGCCGTTTCTGTTAGGTTTTCACTGGTGAGATTTTCAGTCACGTCTTCCAGCATTTATACAGCCTGTTCCAGGCTCTCGGTCAATGGGGACGAACAAAAATGCGGCCGGGCGACGAGCGACGAGCGGGGTCTGACCCCGCTCGTCCCGCGCCCGCTTTTTCGATCGTCCCCACTGACCGAGAGCCTGGAACAGGCTAGCATTTATATCGTATCGTCTTTAAGCGGGACTCCTTCGACACCATATCCTCATCACCGTCGTGGTCCTTTGAATTCTGAGAGGTGGATGTCGAGAGACTAGAGAAAAATTCATCCTCTCAGCGTTCAGCTTCAGGGGTGCACGTTGGCAGGGTACAATCTGCTTTTAAAGGCTTCAGCTACTGAAGGAGGTACATCTGAGCCAGATCCGGAAATAGACAGTACACAGACAACTAGTGTGGTACAATGTGGGGAGTACTTCCGGCCCTGGGATCATTTACGGTACAATTTGCGTATACCATGCACGATTTCGAGGACATTTGTGTGACAGTGTTACACGGTGTTACACGGTGTTACAAGGTGTTACACGGTGTTACAAGGTGTTACAAGGTGTTACAAGGTGTTACAAGGTGTTACAAGGTGTTACAAGGTGTTACAAGGTGTTACAAGGTGTTACAAGGTGTTACAAGGTGTTACAAGGTGTTACATGGTGTTACAAGGTGTTACACGGTGTTACACGTTGTTGTCATGTGAATCTGAGGATCATTTGCGGAAGATATCCCGTTTCCCGTCTCTTAACAGGCCGACCAAACTGAAATTCTACCTTTACCAGTTTACCACTATTATCAGTGGAGAGCTAACCAATAGGAAAATGACAAAAACAGTCATAAGCTATTACGCCTGTTTTCGGGTAACATTGAATTGTTCCATGTATTATTAAAAAAGTATTTCTTGACTTTCCTCACTTTGAACATATCCATTTTAAAAGGCCGCATTCAGCCAGTTTTGATTCTATGGCTATCGTTGATATAAGATAAACTAGAAATATGCCAATCATTTAAATCTGTCTAAAAAGTACGGCTGTACCTCAAGCAATCCATGATGTTGATGTCGAATCCGCTTGAGTATCCCATCATACACTGAAGGCACAATCTAAGATCACATGTCCTGAAGCATGATGTGTTCGAAAATATGGCGGGGTTGTCTTCCAAGGTAAGACATTTTGGCGTTGTTCTGTTTTTATTTGCAATTCTGTGGCTTGTCGTTATATTATAATAAGTAAAACTTATTTCATGCAAGTGGAAGAAAATGTTTTTAAAAGGTGAATTTGAACACATGGCAATAACATAACTTTTCACAAGGGCTTCTATGCCACGTTTTCAGTACGTGGAATCGAGTGTCGAAAGTAATCAGGCAATTACTCTGGTTTTGGTTTTGGTTTAACTACGGTTTGAGATTGGGCTGCTAGTTTAATTGGTTTAGAAGTAATTGGTTTGGTTTTAGTTTTACGACACTCAATTGAAAACCACTCTACCACTCTACCACTCTGGTCTTCATAACAAATAGTGTCCAAGAGCAAATAACTGTGCATATTTTTGAACCCAGTTGGAAGCTAAATTCTAGGGCTCATTAACATTTTCAGCAGGAGGGTGACTGGTTTCCACAGGTGTACAAAACGTTTTGAACTGTGTTTCTCTGTAAGAAAAACTCTATCCCAGATGGCCAAACCAGACTGTCAATCTGCCTTGGTGCCTGGCCCTTAATGAAACTCCCTGTCAATTGTTGATGTCATCAAATTATTACATATCCCTGAATGCAAGTCCAGTGATAATATTATTATATGGCTAGCTCCTTGGCCAGACAAGATTACTGTTAACACCGCTGGATAAGCCGCACCTTTTTACTCAAAATTTACCTTAAGAATTGGGCATGCGGCTTATCTGCAAGAACCTCTGGACAACATGCCATAAATTTGCATAAATTAACACTTTCTATCAAAAATTTATAAGTCAGTTAAGAAAATTAGTAAGAACTTCAGTAGACAAACAATATCAGAGTATGCATCAATCATTGCTATTACAAGTTTGATGGCTCCTAAAAGAATTGTTTTTGTTCATAATCACAAGCTTACATTTCTTGCTGTTAAACAGCCCTAAACCTTTGTTAAAAAATCTTTTAGCCAGTGTAAGGCCGCAATTCTAGCTCATTCTAGAGCAGCTTTAGAAACTTGCATCGCACAGCAGGGAATCTCCATTCCGCCACAAAGCTGCTCAAAGAAAGCTTCGAAGGCTATTTGTGTCCAGTACTCCATCTCCTGATGAAATGCCTGGCTACTATGTTATGAATGACCAAACGAATGAACGGAAGTGTTGTTGTTGTTGTATGTTAATTCTATTGAAAAATTGACAGGAATGAAAAAAGAATGCCAGTTGAAAAATACTGGAGAAAAATGAAACATATGTCAAAACTGGTAGACATCATGTCAGTGCTATTGTAGAACTAAAATTTTAGGTAAGGGTTTTAGTTTGAAGCATTCTCTGTACTCAGTGTTATTGAGTTTACACCGGTTTACATTCATTACATGTAAATCAAGAAAAGTACACGAAAAGAATGTTTCTCAAGACTTCACTTGTGAATTATTTTGATTTCTTTCCAAATTTTTTTTACCGAAATTTGAGTTGCCAAACTCATGATCAGGATGTGGCTTATTTGTGAGTGCAGCTTATCCACCAGTGGTTACGGTAACCAAATCCTGCACTGTGATTGGCTATCCCAGCAGGCAAGACGGCACTATCTTGCCACTCACAACAGAAAATTGTTCTTTTTCCCAAATAATGATTCCCATGTTTACCAACAGCTTGTTCAATCAAGATGGCTGAGTATTGGCCTTGTTCATTTTGTGTTTATGGACCTTGACTCCATTTTGGTCCATGAACATGCAAAGAAAGAACTTGGCATATCCAGTTACCTTGACCTCACACTTGGTCAATAACCCATATGTAATTGGACTTGATGAAGCACAATTCAGGGTGTAATCAGGTGAGTAATTTTGAATCAAACAACTGCAGAACAAGGCCAATTACTAATGATCCCATCAATAACCAATTTCAAGTAAAAAAGAGTCATTAGGGAAATTCTTTTGAGCAAAAAAAATCTTTCTTTTTTCCATAAGTTTTTAACACTGTAGAAATTATTATGTACAGTATGACTACTCAAATCGGGCCACTTAGAAAAGAAGTAACCAATCAGAACATTAGTTGAGAACAAAGAATAGTGATCTTTTTCTCAAATAAATCAGTAACATTGAAGAATACAAACAATAGATCTCAACAAAATTAGAACCCTAAACAAGTGTTGCAGACCTCTCAGGCAACTTTGCCATTTGCTGCTTGGTTACTTTTGATCCTAAATTTTGTGCGCTTTTCAACGGTTTCGGTTTAGTTGCCACAAAATGAGTTTTCAAGTTAAATGTTTTAAGCCAGATTTATAATTATGATAATTTGCCATGAAGTACTGAATATCTAAGAGTGTATATAATGCGGAGGAGTTGATAGTACTTACATGCTCATGGCCAGGGCTTTCATTAAGGGCCGTAACCTATAATACCTGCCGCGGCTGAGTATGTTTGATGGACACTTGATGTCGCAGGTGCACTGGACTATAGTTGATACAATTCACCTAAAAGGTAACAAGTTTGTTACAGGTGTTAAGTTCAAAGCTGCAGTTAACTCAGAACTTAATGGCAATGAATGGCAAACTGACTCTTATTACTTGCCAACTGTAGAAAGCTATCAGTCCACTGTTCTTAGTTTATGTTTTGATTGTCAGTTTTATTCTAGGTGGTCTGGTTTGAGTAGTCGCACTGTAAGTGGAAAGCCAGTGAAGTGCAAGTAAGTGATATTATGTGATGTGTTGGGGTGGGTATCCAATTACAGGTATCTAATAGCAAAATTTAGTTGTGACTAGATACCTGTAACTGAACACCCAAGTGACTGCATGATAAATGATGAATTTTGTTATAGCTCTGATAGCTACAATCAAATTATAATGTAGAATAAATGTATTTGCAGTTACTTTAAGGGTCGCCTCATACATGCAGAGCTTGACGTTGGGACTGCTGGGGTCGCCAATGTGACCAATTTTTTTTTCCCTGGAGACTAAGCTTGTGCAGTCGCTCTGCATCAATGAACATGAAAAGCCTGCGCATGAATGTTAAATGTGTTTACTTTCTTTAGCAACAGTTTACGAAAAATTTTGAATCAAAGCTTGCAATATTGAAGCCTTTTTTCGATAAAGGAATAAAAGAATGTTATTTAGTCATTTTCCCTGTTATTTTAGAAAAATGTGGCAAACTGATTATACATAAAAAAAAGTGTGATTAGGGCTGTTTTAGTGTCTATCTTGTGGAAATACATAAGGTTCGAAAAAAATCCGTACATAGAGGTTTGAAAATTTTTGGCGACTAAAATACTTGTGCTGGCGACCAAATCTGAAAACTTAGGGGGCCAGCTGGCCCTGAGGTTTTTTCCTGAAATTCGAGCCCTGAAATGTTTATGTACATTGTTTGCTCTCACAGAATGAAACAAAGCAGACTAAAAGGAGTCCAGATTTTCAAGACAAGACATGATGATATCAACATGGAAACAATTATTGGTAGGTAAATGATGACAGCCTTTAAAACTATAACCAGTTTCATCTTCAAAACAAAGTTAACCACAAAAGAATAGCTTGCTTTAAATAAAATAAAATAAACAGAGTTTCTTACCTAAAATATCACACGCAGGTATTTTTTTCTGAGTGACTGGCTGTCTGTCGTTGTTGGGACTAAAATATAGTGGATAAAGATAGGGTCCATGTTTCTGTGGGCTTACTCAGGTCCATATACAATTAAAAATATATTATCATATTAACCCATTGACTCCCGGAGCTTTTTGCCAAAAACACATTTTTTTTATTTTTTTGACATTTTGGACATTTCAGCCTGGATATGAACCAAATTGGCTGCAATCTACTGGGAAAGGCAGTTGCAACATGATAGCATGCCTTTCTTTCCACTGGCATCACCTTTTTATGACATTTTTGCTCAGGCATGCACAGAAATCAATATTTTTTGGATGAAAAATCACCTATGTCTTTAGGATTTTCAGGGTTTTTTTTATTTTTTTTTTTGTAATTTTTGCCTTTTTCTCCTTTTCTTATCTTTTTGCTGCAGTGATTGACCTTCTACTGAACTTGCTTCCAGTCCAAAATCTCTGAGAAAGCATTATCAAGGCGGGCAATTCTTACCATGGAGTAGCCAAGTGTAGTGGAAGAAAATTTTCCTCAGAGTTTTTTACTCAAATATCTGAGCATTTTTGTGCATATTTCAGGCTCCATTGACCCAATCACTCTGATCTGGGTATCATTGGAAAGATCTTTTCCTCCTGCAGAACTTGAGTATAAATTATGCCAATTTTGGTCAAAGGTGATTACATCAGAAGTGGAACAAAGGCTAATGCTCATCGCAGCCAGTTACAGCCAGCACGGGCGTCAATGGGTTAAAAAGATATTTATTGGCATAAATGTTAAAGCACACATCACTTCATGCCATAGTTAAAGTTGTAAATATCGGTTTTGTTTGGACTTCAGCCCTTGCAATCATTGAACAAAAACCATGTTTGCTTGTGCCAGTATCCTGTGATGCTTGGTATGTTTTCTTTGCTAATGGACTTTGCAAAATGGCATCACAGAGAGTCTATTGACTATACTTAACAATTGACATCTACAGTACAAAACAGGAGCAACAATGAAAGCATGTGCTGAGACTCGAGAGGAGAAAGAATTACGTTGGGCATTGGATTCCATATTAAGTGAGTCACAATTTCCTTGTGTTTGGTTTATTTACTATGCATGATGATGCACAATGCAGGTGGAAAATTTTAAACAAATAGAGATGTTACTGTTTCACTGTTCAGCTATTTCAAAAGCTGTTATGTGGCCCTACTATACCTCAGTCCTCCAGGGGAAGGGTGCACAAACAAATATGTGAAACTGCAATGCCTGGGTTACTATTCTTTTGTGGAAGGAAGGACAGAATAGTCAACTGGACTGCAGGCCAGGAAGTCCGGTTTTGGGCCAACAGTTAGGGTCTCTGCACTGTGTTCTTGGGCAAGACACTTCACTCTACATTTAGTCTTACACTACCTCTCTCTACCTGTTGTAGGTGTACAAATGGGTACTGGGTAAATTGAACACTGGGTGCCAACCCTGTAACAGACTTACATCCCATCCCATCCCATCGTTGTCAAACCTTTCCCCTGTAGGTATGATTGTCTTTAATTGTGTAGTTCTGTGAAATAGACAGACTAGCATCCTAGGCTAGCACGGGAGAGTAGAACTACTCAATATAACTTAATGCATCAGAGACTGGGTTAAGCCATGGTGGTTTTTGTTATTTGGCCTGAATTGCAGTCTTAACCTTACCTTGTAGTCCAAACTCACTCTAGTAGGGTTAAAGCTTAAAAAATTCAAATTATTATTTGTAATTGTGTAGATTGTAAACTTGAGAGATCAAGGCTGTCCTAAAGGTTGACACAGTTCCCATTTCTTACTAGATACAAACCAGAAAGCCATGTGCTTAGACTTATAGGGAGAAAGATTCATATCAAGACATTAGATTCCATATCAGGTGAGTCTTTGTGTTTTCTTTTGTGTTTGGTTAGAGAGGTTGTAAGTTGCTTGATTTTACCTGTGCTAGGAATAATGGCATGCAATACAGGCAGAAAGTTGAAACAAATAGAGGTGTTATTGTTTCACAGTTCAGCTATTGCAGTGCATTTAGTTCTTGGACATAGCATGTTAGTCTCATAGTGCCTTGCTCCACCCAGATATACGAATGGGTACTGGGTGAAGTTCATACTGGGGCTAACCCCGGGGGACGGGGGGTACTCTATGGGCTATATACAGGTATACTGCAGGTATGTGCCGCCCCAAAGGGCAATGTTTTCAATGAGATTTGAAGTAAGGCAGCTAAGGATATATAGGTGGCCATAAGGCCACCTTTGCTAGGGGGTTCTGGGGGCATGCTCTCCTAGAAAATTTTGAAATATGATTTCCAGCTTTCTTTCTCATCATTAAAAGAAATATATATTTTTTTATTTTCACCAGATTCGTATTGAAGTAAAGGCAATTAAATACTTATTAAGCAAAAATGTAACAAAGCATCACAAAACCGTTTAGAATCGTCACATACATGATTTATCTCTGTTTGGGTTACTGAAGTTCATCAGCTTCCTTCACAACTGTAAGTGTAAAAACTGTGAACAGGCTGGTCGAATGTATTTCCAAACGATGAACAAATAAAGTCATTCATTTCTTTGATTGATGGCCCTTTGTGTGGCTCATGACTTTCCAAAAATTGTGAAGATAACAAGGTCTTATCTGCAACTTCAGACCGTATAGTTTTAGAATCAGTTGGGTTGATTGGCAAAATTTCATCATTGGAATGAAGAGCTTCGTTTTCTGCAATTAATATTCATCTGTAAGCAAAGAAGAACACAATGGGTTTCTGAAAGAACAACTCCAAAATCAAATAACTTCATTTAATTACCTGTTCTGGTATGCGGTTTCTTTGAAAAGAATGTAAACAAATCAGTCTGTCCAGACTGTACAGGAGCACACTTTGTCACCATCATTGCTCAACCGACCACACAATAATAGTTTGAAAGCAAGGTTAAGTTTTATTACAATACTACTGAAAATGGCTGAATGTTTTGCAATTTGCAATCGTATTCCATTGATGTGTACGCTTTTATATACACCAATAGTCAGGGAAAATGTAAGAAATATTTTTTCTGTTTATTTGAACCGAGAAATAGGTAGGCTGTAAATATTATAAGAGTTACATTTTTGAAGTTTTTGTTGACAAACACAGCCAAGTAGCCAGTGTATCGACAGCTCACAGCCACCAGAGCCCGGCGGTAGCCAGCTTCTTATGAAAGCGCTGGAAGGGTGTGGTATTTCAGGCGTTTTGGTCATACATAGGGTATTGATTTCGCCATAAATAGGGAAAGGGTTTTGGGAAGCGGGCTGCACACCCCCACCAGATTTTTCTGGGAGTACCCCCCCCCCCCTCCCCAGGAGCTAACCCTGCAGCAGACTGGCATCCCATTTTTAAGGGTGGGAGGGGGAGTAGAAAGATGCCCTATCAATAATGCTTCAGACACTGGGATAAAACGTGGTAGTTTGGATCACTTGGTCTGATGAAGACTTAAGAGGCCCTGCGCCTAAGAAACGACCGATGATTTCCGGCTAAAAAATAAAATCGGCCGATTTTTATCTCTCAAGTAGAGGTTACCGAATACTATTTAAAAATGAATTTCTTTTGTTTCAGTTTCGCTTTAAACCAAAAATATCGAGCCGCAAAGTTTTTCCGTCTGAAAGCAGCAAAATCAGGCCGAAAATAAGCCCCCGCAAAAAACTGTTTAGAAATTACTATCGCAACGCAAAATAATGAGAAAACTACACAGTGTTGAAGAAAAAGGCCTTTTAATGCAATATCATTCGATAAACATCAAAAAACTGCCGAAGCGATTAACAAATAAAGTTTCAAATATTGCATACTAAATTAGATGGAGCGTTGGAGCTGATTTTAAAATAATTATTTCTCAAAAGTTCAACGCTTTTGAAAGCAATCACAGTGATGAATGAGACATTGGAGGGATACAAATCACGTTTCTGGAAAAACATTTTTCGGCCAAAGTATATTGACCTTGTACAAAGCGTTCAAAGTTACCGTTTTTACCGTTATCCTGCTACTTCGGCGAAACACTTCTCTTTTGCCAATACGGCCGTGGATAGCGTGTTAAACGCCACTTTAAACCTTGCTAGGCATTCAAAGACCGTCCTAAGTAGAAGGAAGTAGAATTAAGAGAGTAAGGAAGATGAAAAATACACAGAAAAAGAAAATAACTCGAAAGTACCATCTGCTAACGAAAGTTGAATCTGGAAAATGTCGTCGCGTGACAGCGGCCATTGACGTTATTAGAGACCTTAAGCAAACACTGGAGGCGGCGAGGTGGACGCGAACCGGAAGTAAAATTTCCCGCTCTCGAGCTAATTAGCATAATCACGTTGAGTGTTGCCCGCGTCTTCCAACAGTGGCGGCGGCGAGAAAGGTAGGTTTGGCCGTCTCGAGAGACGGTCGCTTTATTTTCCCATTTGTAGCACCTAAAATACACAGAAACTCTTTTATAAAGTTAAAAAATGTTTTTTGACACGTCTCTTTGTATTTTTTTTTTTGCAAATATTTGATATTTCGTTTGCTTTACAGCGAAAATCTCACTTCACATTGGAGGTGTGAGTGAAGAAGAAAGATGGCAAGCGAAGGAGAGAAAAGCAAAAGAAATGGGTGAGTTTCCTGGATTCACATTGTTCCGAGTGATGTTCACGTCTTGTAGACTTTAAAACTTTAGATTGCAAGTACTTGCTGGTACAAAATGCTATTTTGTTCTTCCAATTTGTCTCTATAACTTTGGAATATTTCCGAAAGGTGAATCGTTAGACAGGACCTGTTTTTAATAAGCTTTTGTTTTCTCTCATCTATCTCGATCATGGAGTGGACAGAAGCACATGATTTGATCCTAGCGAAAGAAGTCAGAACTTCAGAACCATGGATCTTCAAACCAAGGACTGTAGATCGAGGAAAAGTATGGAATGCCATCACGGATCGTCTGAATGACGAAACCTCCGTGAAGTTTCAGGTGAAGCGGAAAAACGTACAGGAACATTTCAAACTACTACTGGACAAATTCAAGGCGAAACGAAAACATCACAGTCAGGCGAAACTGAGTGGAGTTGACATCGAAGATAGCGAGATGGATATTCTGATGGAAGAAATATCAGAAAAATGGGAGGAGGCAGAGGCCAGTGACCTTGGTTGCTCTAGTAAAGAAAAGGCTGATTCAGTCTTCGTAAGGAAAGTAAAGATTTTTCGACGTGTGTAGATCCCTCAGCAACAGAAATTCATCCTCGTCTATGATGTCCTCAAAGCATGCAACAGCTAGAAGGTCTCGGACTTCTCGAAAAGTTGCCATTATGCTCGTAAAATCCACGAACAAAGTCAAATTGGACAACTGAAAACGAAAGCAAAACAGCCGTTGCTCGCCGCCGCTTCTACGAAAGCTTAATATTCTAATTTCGCGCCAAGAGGAGGCGGTCTCAACCCAACTCCCGCGCGGCCATCGCCGCCTCCACCTAACCGCCTCAAGTGTTTGCTTAAGGTCTCTATTTGTATCAATAGCGGTGGAATCCAAACGAATGCACAAATAGGAAAACAATTTTTCCCGGCCAGAAAACGTTTAGTGGAACAATGTTATGTTATTTTTCACAAATGATGGTCACTCAAAAAGAAAAACTTCCCCAACCGCCACACCGTTTTGGTCGCAGCGTGATCTGAGTTATGGGGTCACGACTGGATCTCTAGCCGCTGACCGCCCGAAGGACATTGCAGACTCGTTTTCCCACGCTCTTGCGACCTTTACGTGACCAATGACGTCACTGGCCGCTGTTAGGCGACGACATTTTCCAGATTCAACTTTCGTTAGCAGATGGTAATTTCGAGTTATTTTCTTCTTCTGCGTATTTTTCATCTTCCTTTCTCTTTCAATTCTACATCCTTCTACTCAGGATAGTCTCTGAATGCCTAGCAAGGTTTAAAGTGGCGTTTACCACGCTATCCACGGCCGTATTGGCAAAGGAGAAGCGTTTCGCCGAAGTAGCAGGATAACGGTGAACACGGTAACTTTGAACGCTTTGTACAAGGTCAATATACTTTGGCCGAAAAATGTTTTTCCAGAAACGTGATTTGTATCCCTCCAATGTCTCATTCATCACTGTGATTGCTTTCAAAAGCGTTGAACTTTTGAGAAATAATTATTTTAAAATCAGCTCCAACGCTCCATCTAATTTAGTATGCAATATTTGAAACTTTATTTGTTAATCGCTTCGGCAGTTTTTTGATGTTTATCGAATGATATTGCATTAAAAGGCCTTTTTCTTCAACACTGTGTAGTTTTCTCATTATTTTGCGTTGCGATAGTAATTTCTAAACAGTTTTTTGCGGGGGCTTATTTTCGGCCTGATTTTGCTGCTTTCAGACGGAAAAACTTTGCGGCTCGATATTTTTGGTTTAAAGCGAAACTGAAACAAAAGAAATTCATTTTTAAATAGTATTCGGTAACCTCTACTTGAGAGATAAAAATCGGCCGATTTTATTTTTTAGCCGGAAATCATCGGTCGTTTCTTAGGTGCAGGGCCTCTTAACCTTATACCTTCATCGTTAAAACTCTCTCTAATAGCACTGAAACTTTCAAAATCTGATGGCTTATGTGTAGGTTGTAAAACTTAAGAGACCAAGGAATTTCATGAAGATTAAAACATTTGCAGTTTCACACTAGACACAAAACAGAGAGGCAAGGAAAAGAGCTATGAATCAAGTTGAGACATTGGATCCCTTATTAGGTGAGTCACAATTTTATTTATGTTTGGTATCGTGTTCTGTAATTGTGCACAATGCAGGCAGAATATTAAAATTAATAGAGTTTTTGTTGTTTCACTACTGTTCACTACGAGATACCCCTAGCCCTTCATGGTTAATAGGTTACACAAACATTCTTAAGGTGGCTCAAAACAGTTTCTAGCACTCTCTAAGACTTAGATTTTGATTGGTCATAATACCTACTCTATCAGGTGATGCTACAATCATGGTATCAAAAAACTGCCCAATCATTGGTTAACACGTTGTTGTCATTTTCGTGACACAGTAGGTTACCATAGCAACAGTATGACCGGCTAAAAACACCCTTAACTATAGCTTTAAGGGCTTATAATTCAAAAATGACGCAGTGAATATTTTTTCATATTATCAAATTTGATTAGCAGGATAAGACAAGTTTTGGCAAAGTTTTAAAAAATCTGCACATAGAGTTCAGAGCCACCTTAAATTTTCATAACTGCCTTCAAATCACGGAGTTATTTATTTCTTGCCTTGACATTTTTCGGATTTTCACCGTCGTGTGAATTTTCCTTTGGGATATTTCAGATATCAATGGGGAATGTTCTTGAAATAGCTGTCAAAGTGAAAGTCGCTGTCAGTCGTATAGTGTCTTAAAAGCCTTCCTGTCAAAACTAGCTGTCAAGTCAGATCAAAGGTGAACAAGGGAAAACCATGATTACCTGTAAATTACTGTAAAATATCCATTATAATTTACTGATTGTTTTGCTCGTACCTCTTTGAAAACGATTTTTGCTTGTTTGCATAAGTATTGCATTTGAACAACAGTTTGAATTGTCGTCTTGCTAAAATATACAAGTCGGTGACAAAAAACGGCACTTTTATCGATTATAACAGTTTGAATTTTATAGCAAAATTGTCTTGTTATTCGCTTGTTTAAATTATTCAATTTTTGTTAGTATTTGGTCATAAACGTCCGACAAATTGCATGACCCTTATTTTATTATTTAAGATTGGCAGCTATTTACCGAACATAAATTCATCCTCAGAAAGAAAATGCGAATATTGCTCGTTTTGTGGCGAACATTTTAGCCGTGACTATTTTTGACGGTTAGCTTTTCGCCTGAGTGCTATATTTTAGCCGGTGCTATTTATTTCGTGTTGTTGCTCGTTTTAGTTGTTCTTAATATCGTTATGTAAACTCCGTGTATTTCTATGATGATGATATAACCAAACGACAAGCGTATTCCCGATAAGAGAATTAACTTGTAAACTTTAGTCGAGTATACACTGTATGTATATTTTGTTCTTTGGGTTTCAGTATACCCATTGTTAATTGGACGTTTTATTTATCTTTCTTTCAGGCTGCCATCTCAAGTGTACATGCAGCGACATTAACGTGGAGAACAAAGCAAAGGAAAGCTAAGGACTTCGTTTAGTTGTTTCTTCAGTGGATCACGTTTTAGAAGTAAGGTAGATTTACAAGACAAAGTTGATCTCGATTGAGTTTCTTGTGAAAGATTGTTAGGGCGGACGGAGATCGTATTAGTGATTTCAAACACAAAATTCAAGAGTCGAAAGAAGACACTGGAATAACTGTCAAATTGTGTAGTATCTACAAAATTGTGTCTATTTTTTTAGTTTTCGAGGACGCCGTGAATTGTAAATTGTGAATTGTGAATTTCAAGTTTTGAGCTTTAAAATCAAGTTTGAATATTAGCATTACCCGCCTATGTTTTTGCAGCCTGAATGCCTCGTTATTAAGTCAACTATTAAACTAGTTGAAATTACTGTGTAACTGTCTAGTATCTATTTCACAGATGTACTGAAATCTTTCTAGTTTTTCAAGGACGCATTGAATTGCTGAAAAGGCTGCGCTTTTAAAAGGGCTAAGAAAAAAGTCGAAAAGAAACTAAGTCTTTTAGTGGAAAAATTGTCCCTAGTAAAAAAAGTCTGCAATTTTGAATGGAGTCTTGTTTCGAGTCAAACATATACAGTCTTTTGGCGTATAAAATCTTGCACTATGTGGGATTTTTTTCATCAAAAGTCAAAGTATATGCTTGATTCCTGGCTAGAATCTGTTCAAAAGCGCAGAATTTTTTTTCTTTTTGCCAACCCTACATAGTCAAAAAATAGTAAAAGAGAGCCTACATTTCTACTAGTTTCCAGGCCCTTTTAAAAGCGCAATTTTTTTTATTTTGTTTTCTTATTCAAATTGTTTGTAATTAATTTTAATTGAATTATTAAAAAGCCAATAAAATTTATATTGAAGACGCGTGTGTAATTGACTTCTATTTGCTCTTTTTTATTGTCTTTAATAATTTTCAGCAATGCTAAAATAATGTACACAGTAAAAACCAACACTTGCGGTTTTCATTTGATTTTATTGTTTTGCAATAAGTAGTTAATTAATTACAAACGTAGAAGGAAAAAAGTTTGCGTTTAAAAACTAAGACTTTTGGCGGGAAAATTTGAAAAAATTTGCACAGCGTTTCCCCTTACAACTTTTTTTGAGAAACAATTTAGAGGTTACCCTTCAGAAGTTTTTGATCGCAAAAAAATTCTCAAAGGCAACAGTTGACAGAAAATACCGTCAAAAACTACTGTATCACGTCGCAAAAAAAAAAAAAAAAAAAAAAAAAAAATGCAATTTCGATATTTCACCATTTTTGTCAAATAAATATTTGCCAAACAGTCTTGAAATGTCATTTTCCAACGAACTTCGCGACGGTTTTTTGTGCGAGAAGACATGAAAAATGAAATGACAAGTAGATCAAATAAGCGACAAAATAAAATTTAATTCCGACATGGATTTTAAAATCTCACAAAGTGACTGAAATACCGTTTAATTTTGTATCCAATCGAGTTTGATCTTCAACTGTTTGTAGCTTGTCATTTCATATCTTTCTCTGTCAGACGCTAACAAGGACGGCACACTTCGGATCAGTTGCGTAGGAGCAAGAACACTCTAATCAATCAAAATCCAATTATTGTCCCCCACGAAATTATCCAATTTCAATGGTTTATGACCCATTTTAAGTTTCGAAATAAGTTAATTTTCTCTTCCGATGCGACCGTTCGCTTCGTTCTCTTTTCCCGTGCAGCAACCAAAGTGTAAATAAATAATCAATATCTGGTTGTACAAAGATGTTTATTCCTAAAATAACGCAAAATTGCTTCGGCCGCTAAAGTATACTGGATTTTATGAACTCGTTAAATCAGAGCAATGTCGGAATATTAAATCCACCGTGAAAATTTAAATCTCATGTTGAAAAATTTTCAAAAAATATTTTACTCTGTTTTGAACAAAGCTTATCAAAGAAAATGCCTATGTACTTTTGGACGTCCAGAAATTTAAACGTTGGAAATGACAAAGGAAAACAAACATGGTTTACAAAGGCGCCACGAGAACTTTGTCTAACAAAGCACGTTTTTAATACCAATTCAAATGCAAATATTAGCATCCTTGTTAACGAATTTGTTGCTGGTCTTTCTAGTTTTGGTTGTGATTGTTACCAAAATTGTTGCAGCCTTTTAAATCTTGAAAAACAATCAATGCAGTAGCTAATTTTAAATGTTTTTGTAGAAAGATGCCCTTTTTGGAGGTCATTGCCAGACAATTGCTGAAACAGAAGAGATGTAGAGTGCAATCGAATTTGATTTGCAAATGTTAAAGGAAGATATTTTCAGAAACAGGTTTTATATTTTCAGTTGTTCTCCGCGATCCTGAACTTGTTCGTACTTAAAAGCTGAAAATATCGATTCTCCTTAGTAATTGCCTTACTTGGTCCTAACTGTAGTTCTGAGAATTTGGTAGCACATCAAGACAACATCTCCTAGTCGATGAGTTTGGTTATCACTCTCGTTATACTTCTCTGCTTTTCCCATTTTTTACAACACCTTTTGTAAACCAGATATTGATCTTAGAAGCCTAAACTTTCAATATCTAGAGGTTAAACAAACGTTGATCTATCGTTAAGGTGGCACTTTCAAAAATTCATAGAGAGTTGTGTAGTATGCTCAGTTTAATTTCAAGTACCTGTGGTACAACAATATGTAAGAACAGCTTCGATTCGTAGTGAAAGATAACTATCTCGGTAATCAGATGATTCTGAATGCAGCTTGTAATCACTGACAAATTTCCCTTTAGCCTTCCGAATTCCTTAAAGTATTCCTAAAACTTTTGTTACCGTCGAGAAATTTTCAGAAATCTTCGAGTGATCTCCGGTATTCATCTCGGATGACTGTCGGCAGCCGTTCGGAATCTTCGTATTTCTTTAGAAATCTTCGTTGTAATTTGCAATCGACGTTTAGTCTAGATCGATATTTGTTTCTAAGTCTGTTTCATATTGTTGAACAAGTTTGCAAATAATTTCATAACACAGTTGTGTGTTCATGTGATTGATTCAGATGACCATAAGTACTGTTTCAAGAGTAAATTTCATTGTCCTGGTATTTTTCTATTTTATTACACTGAGTTTGAGGCTTTATTCGATCAGAATTTTAATTCTAGCATGACAATGTATTTGTTGTAAAGTGAATTTCGTTGTTGCCAAATAGTTTTTTTTGTTGTCCTTCAGGCCATTTAAATCTCCTTTCGCCGAAAAAGACCCACCCAATGATACAGTACGATTCGCGCTTTTTTTTTTTTGTCACAAAAATTTAGATGGTGTTACCAAATGTAGTGCCACCGTAAGAACTCAACGTTGTTTATCCACTTGAAATATTTCTTGAAATCATGTCGACCAAAATGGTGGCTACCAGAATCGAGATCTCTGATTAATTACGGCCGGAGGCTAGTTACTGAAATATATGGCAGTCGTTCGAAACAAATAAATACCACGACTTTTTCTACAAGAAAAAAACCTCGAGAATTTTACAACGTAAGCGTCAAATTTATTGCCACCATTTTAATCGAAGCTTATGAAATTGAAATTCTTATCTCGTTGTCATCTCCACGTGAATTTCAATCTCTTCATTCGTTCCCCGGGTCATACCAATGAATTCCTTCTTCGCCGTTAGGCCATTTCTTCTCCTTAAAAATAAGACAATAGAGAGAAACATAAGCTTTTTCTCGGGACAAATTATTTAGAGGATACACTATTACTACCACGGCAAGGAGTGACCAAAGCTCGTATGAACCGGCTGCACGTGGTAACGGTTTACAACATTTCGGGAGCAACACGCAACGAGAAGAACAGGAAATATCAAACAAATTGAACGCAAGTATCTTACATGCATGTACAAACTTTCGCAAATTATTTCTTAACTCTCCACTGGAACTTTTCATCTCAGTGATTTCAAAACTACAACTATCTGGTTTATGAACGAAGCTGTTCGGAGCTCGGCACGAAGAAGATTGCGAGCGAAGGCGGAACTTAACTTTAGGAAGGTAGAAATTGTTCCGTTTGATTAAGGGAAAAAGGTTAATTAAAACCATCGCTCACCTTTAATATTTTAATATTTCTATCTCGTCCTGCATTCTCTTCATCGAAGGAAGAACATAGCAAGATCCGACATCACCAGGAACACATAAATCCACGTCTTCACACTATGACAAAGTTTTTCGTTTGACGCAAATTCCACAACAAATAGTCATGAATATTGATCACAAACTAGAGCCAATCGCTGACAAAAACGTCGCCGCATATTTTCACGACTTGGATTTTAATTCTTATGCAAAACTATTGTATCACTTTAAAAATATCCACTTCACTCCAGATCTTCGCATTTTTAGGCTTTATTAAAACAATACTGAATATGTGAAATTAAATACATTTTTAAAGACTGTTTTACGCAGCCGTCATATTTCGTCAAATAAACCTTTTCTGATAATCTTATTGGTCGATTTTTGCAGGTTTTTAAATATTCCCGTGTTAAGACCTGATGGCCTTCGCCGAATCAAAGCTTATAATTAGGTACAAGCTAGAAACAAATAGTAAAGAAAAGAACTACTTTAATAAAACAGTTTTTAAAGTTTGATATTTGAATGGCTTAATTACTTTTAAATTTTGATGTTGTCATTTCTAATGAAGGAAAATCGAGGTTTTTCTGTTGGAAATCATTGGTTTCCTTGTGGGTTCCCACCCATTTTCCTCTTGCATTCTCTGAACCCGCCATTCTCGTCCCCAGAGCCCACGATCCTTCTGGCCTGCGGCAGGGATCGAGAGCTCTGGGCTGGTCCAACACCGGAAGTCCGCGATTCACGGACTTCCCGTCAAATCTGGCAAATCTGACTGGCTGAGAATACGAAACAAATACTCTGTGCATGCTCAGAAAATCGGGTCCGGCCAGAGCTCTCGATCCCTGCTGCAGGCCAGAAGGATCGTGGGCTCTGGGGACGAAACTGCAAACCCGCGGGCTTTTAATCGTCCTTTTCACGTGTTTTATCATGCGCATGTCCTATTACCTCTGTCTTTCCGTTTCTCCTTCAAATCCCTGCGCTTTCGCCACACGCCAAGTCGTTCATTCATCTGTGGGTCTCCCTCATCGACATATCCGTGAATTCGTAGTGGGTTTCTTTATGTCTTTGCTCGTCCGTTAAGTCGTGACCTCCCTGCGTTATGCACTTCACGTGCATTGTCGTGAGTTTTCCTGCATTAGGCCATGGCTTTCCTTGTGCTTTGAGCTATACACAGCCCCGTGCGTTACCCGTTAGTTCCTTGCTATGTCGCCCATACTTTTGCTGCGAGTTTCCCAATGCCTTTGCCTAGGTTTCCTAATGCATTTCGTCATATGTTCCCCTATGCATGCTTCGCTTGCATTCACTTTGTGTCCCTTCTACTTCCTGTGCGTTTCGCTATACGTTGTTCCGTGCATTCCTCCATACGCAAGCCCTTGCGTCCCCCTTGCGGATTCCCAGTGGGGTCTCTCCTACGTTCCCCGTGCATCCTCCATATGTTTTCCCTTGCATTCCCTGTGATCACGTGATTTGTTAGTAATTAACGAAGAAAGAGACTCGAGGAAAGAGAATTTAGGAATATAGCAAAAGGAAAGTTGACTGGGAAAACAGAAATAGGGAAAGAGTAACGTATAAAAAATAGAAATGAGAAAGAAGTATGACGCAAACATATGCTCCTTATCTTTGTCAGCCATATTGGTGGGAAATTCCAGTGGGAAACTTAATCTGAACAAAAAATAAATAAACTAGAGCACAGCGAAATTCGCTGAGTCTTTAAATGCGAATTTTGCGGACCTTAGTGGTTTTTGGTCCGCGGTTGAACCTCGACAAGAAGTTGGACAATGTAGATTTCTTCTCGGTTCTTTTCCCAGTCTCCTCCGAGGTGTTACCTTCTGTCAAATCCACGACTGTTTCATTTACAACGCGGACACCACTCGCGCCGGAAGGAACATTGTCTTCATTTGAGAACAGGTCACATGATCACATGACATGTTAAAATTGTCCGTGGTGGGCGAGTTTAAATCGTTGAGAAACTGAGAGAGATCCGTGTCGACTGATGAGGAAGACTCATGACTTTCACCTATATCAAGTTTGATTTGTTTTCCTGTTGTAAGATCCCGCTTTTGGCGTGAAGTTTTCAGCGACATTTTACCATCTTCCTCCACAAGGTTCTCTGACTCAGTGCAGCCGATCACTTGGCATCTGTACTTGTTTGCCGCTCGCGGTGTCTTTACGTTTGTCTTACTCCAAGCCTCGTCCTTGTCAGCTACTGGCGCGACTTTGTTTGTTTTAAAGCCTCTCTTTACTCATCTCTTACCATCACAATTTTTTCCTCGTTTGGCCAATTTTCCTCCGTCATCGACTTTGTCATCTGCCCCAGCAGACCAGCTCATCACGTCGTATCGTTTTCATCGGCTGCCTGAAATTTCTTGACTTTTGATTTACGAGCAATTCGAACTCCGAAACGACTGTTATTCGTTTTCTGAGCGCCAAAGTTTATGAAGTACAAGAAAAAGAACAGCACAAAAGATACTCTGGGATATAGTCGACACATCTTTGCATTCGACTTTTTCTCAGTTTTTCACAATATATTTTTTTAAAACATAAAAGCCTGGAGACCAGGCGGTTTTATTTAAATTAATCCACGATCCTAATGGTACAAAGGTAAGTAAATTAACTTAAGTGTTACAGAGTTCGAATGTACAGAGTTCCATTGTTCTAGTTACAATGTATAAATCAATTAATATCAATGTTCATTTTGTCTTACAGCCAGACGCAAACAGCGCACAGGCCACAAGGGCCCGGAGTAAGCATCCGCCTAGTAAGTAGAACTAATGATAAGTGAAAACTAAAGATAAGTGAATACTATATACAAAGAAAAAATTATAAGGACGGAAAGAAACAAAGATCCCCATTAGAGTTTACAGAACATAAGGCATTTCCGAAAGACCAGAAATTCCTCATGGCATCGGGGCGGCTACTACTGATCCTAATTTGGACATCTTTCTTAACAAGGCTAATCATGGCGTCGGAATTCAAGACAGAACATCTGAAAGTAGCGCGATTTCTAGCAAACCAACACCAATAGATAATCGTTGCAATTAAATATTCAGAAAGGGAAGCACCAGTAGAAGACCGGTCACAAGAAAATACCGTATCGTATTCTCAGATAACAGGGGCGCACAACAACGATCACGACTGACATTTTCCATTTTGCCCTTCCAAATAAAGGGCCACACAATAGACTTAAATTTATCATGCACCCACTGGGGCGGAGGAATGACTTTAGCTACATGCCATAGGCGGCTCGCGCCCAGGACATTAACAATTAGGGCTCGGACTACAAAAGAAAGATCCCTTTGTTTCCAAAGACTCAAAATTGAGCTAAGCTTATCGAGCTTAGTCCGCCAGTTATCATCATCAACACCGACCAAACCATTAGAAAAAAGGACACCTAAAACCCTCATTTTGTTTACCCACTTGAGGCCAAAGGGGGAATCCCCTCTCGCGCGCCACCTCCCAAGCCACATTGCTTCCGACTTGGAAGTGTTCAATTTAGCACCTGAGCCCTGTTCAAACTTATGCACTACCTTAAGAAGAGAGCAAAGAGATCCTTCCGTTTTTAAAACACTAGTGGCATCATCGGCATACTGTGAGATTTTATATTGAAGGCCCCCGGCTCCAGGGAGCAGGAAGCCTTCAATATTCTTACATCTACGTATCTGTGTCGATAAGACTTCCGAAACCAAAACATAAAGTAGAGGCGAAAGCGGGCAGCCCTGTCTAACACCCCTCTGAAGAAAAACAGGGGGGACAGGGAGCCATTAACTAAGATACGGGAAAAAGCCTTGGCATAAAATAATTCAACCCAATTACAAAAGGAAGGGCCGAAGCCAAACTTCCGTAAAACACGGATCATAAAATCGTGGTCGACACGATCAAAGGTTTTCTCCTGATCAAGGGAAACAAGAATACCTGATTCATTGGTTTTATCAATCATGTCAAGGACATTACGAAGTAATGACAAATTAGAAAAAATAGTGCGGCCAACAACACCACAAGTTTGATCTTGGTGAACTATCGCAAAGCACTCGCATGTTTTCCTTTTTATAATCTTAATAGCGCACACGCTCGTGGGTCTCTTTATAATTTACTCTTATATTTCGATTACTAAAGTGTAACTTCCATTTTCTCGCGGCGCCATGATTACGTCAGCAGCTCGTGCTAGTTCTGCGTTTTTTTCGAATTAGGGAAGTACGGCTCTTAGTTTGCGCTTTCTTACTGGGTGTTCTTAAACTTTCTACTATTTTCCAGTGGGGGAGGGGAGGGGAACGTTCTAACTGACACTACTTACGAATCTTTGTAGTAGCAATTAAGTCAACTGAAGTACACACCAATGTGAGTTACATGACTTAAACCCTTTCACCCCGTGGGGGGCATAGGTCCTTAAGGAAGTCTCTCCATCCCTCTCTGTCTTGTAAATGTCTCTCCAACTGTTGCCAGTTGAAGCCTGCCTCTCTCATCTACCCCTTCATTGACCGTCGCCAGCTGTTCCTTGGCCTCCCTCTCTTCCACTTACCCTGTGGGTTCTATCTCAAGGCCTGCTTGGTGGCCGTTGGTATTGGTTTACGCAGAGTGTGTGCCAGCCAACCCGAACGGTTTCTCTTGATCTGCCATTGCATTTTCTCTTGTCCTGTTGTTTGCCATAGGTTTCGTTTGAGATGGTAGCGCGAAGGAAAGCGCTAAAGATTTAAGAATCGCATGATATCGCTATTATGAGCATGTTGTATGAATCAACTGCTATAGTGTCGGTTAAGAGCTTTCTTTTTTCACTTGTATCAATATATATACTTAAAGGACGATTCCCCTTTAGAACTGCTACAGTCTTTTGCTATCACAACTTCAGTTCAACTAGTGATCGAGTGGTTTTTCTCCAGCGAAAGAAGAAACTATGAAGGAAGTCACTCCCGAAGGGGTCTCCTGTGTGAAAGAGTCGGGCATGCTCGTCGGAACATTTGAATTAACCCTTTGAATACCAACTGCGCATATATGCGTAATTAATAGTCGTGTTCTTTGTACCACTTGTGACGTCATCAATTTAAATGTCATCAGATATTCTTGATAAGCAGATAGTAGTGCTAGGCTAGGCCTTTCCGCACAATGGTCAGGTTTAGATATCGACGACATTCCGACGTCGCAAATCGAAAAACAACGTTATCAGTTTTGGTGCAAAAACGGGGGTAAAATGGTCCACAACGCCTATGATTGATCAAGGTCCATTTCTAGGCTTCGCCCGTAATTAACATCCAACTTCTCACTGCAGCCAGAAAGAACATACAATGCAAAAGGTAGCCAGTGTAAAAGGGCCGAGAAAAACAGAAAGGAAAGGGCCAACAAACGAAATTGAGAATGGTTAATGGCAAAAAAAAAACAAAAAAACATTCAACTGCTATTTCCTGCTCCCTCTTTGGTTCGAAATTTAACCAAAAATAGACTGGAACTTTGTTAAAACATCAGTATTACGGGCACTCAACTCTTCGGACTCCAAATGTGGACGACTTATTTTTTATTGTGAGAACGTGCGGCAAATTACCGACTCCGTGGCCATCTAATTACGCCTCATCAAACATAATAGATTGACAGTTTTACTCGCCTTTCCCCCATTTCGACAAATGGTATTTCACTTCGCTCAGGCAAAGCAGAAATGAAAAAACTACAGAGATCAAGGCAGGCTCACTTTCTTGGCGCCTCTTCACCAGACTCCTTCCCGCCGGATCGCTTTGCTTTTCGCCGCTCGCGCGCGACTCGAAGGTAAGCCTGCTCAAAGGCTAGCGGATCCCAAGAGTTACGGTCTCCGTCCCCGATTATGGCTCCTGATTCATTATAATATATTACCATACATAAGAACAAAGGAAAGTACCAAATTGAACCAAAACAAAACAGAAGTTAGAAAAAGCTTTGAGAATGTGTCAGTGAACAAACTCGTCAATTAAAGCTTATAGCCAGATTCAGATGAATTGCGAAGGGAAGAAAATGTTTTAAATTTCTTCGTTGTTTTTGTCCTCGTAGTATATTTCAATTAACGTCGTCGGACCAAGACTTCAATAGTGGCGGATCTAGGGGAGGGGGACGGGGGACGGGGACGGGGGGCCCGCCCCCCCTTATTTTGAGTAAAAAAGAATCGCAGAAGAAAGAAAAACCGGCAGGGCATAGTTAATAACTACTAACTATGGGCAGGGCAAGCAAAAACAAAACCCAGGCCCCCCTTAGCTCAAAGTCTGGATACTGAAGAGGTTTCTTGACAGAAAGAACAAATACATTAAGTAAAAAAACATGCAAACTTACAGATTTCTTCTACAATCATATGGAAAAATTTAATATTACAGGAAAGTTTCAGAACTCTGATTCGACTTTTACATTTCTGTCAATAGCATTGATTTCCTATTCGGAATCATATCATAGTGTCACATATTGAGCTTAGGCGATCGGTTCCATGTTGCTGTTTTGCAGAGGACAGCAAAGAAATGTAGCAAGTTCTATAATGCAGATCCAGACAGCAACACTAACAACAACAACAATCTTCATTTGTGCTCTTTTAGGTTTACACATAGAAGAGCGGATATATAGCAATTTTCTGTGATTGAACTGCTTGTACCAGGCACGTCACATTTTTCAAAACATTTCTCATGAGCTGAAGTATTCCTTGATTTTGGAAAGTGTGAATTTGTTTTGTATGCTAATACCTGCTAACTGAATGAAGCCCTTCCCACACTGAATACATCTAATAACATTGAATTCATATGAAATGATGGCTGAGCAAATAGCACTGCATATCAAAATAAATAATATGATATGACATTTAACCTGTAGTACAAGTTCTCATGTGGCAGGTAAGGTCTCTTTTAAGTTGCAATTCCAGAAAATATCCATACTCTCCCCACAGAAGGGAATGGAATTTCCTGGGGGGGGGGGGGGGAGGGGGGTCTGTAGGACCAAAAATTTAAAGAAATGTATGAAGCAAATTGGTATTTCCAGAGGGGTAGGGGAGGGGTCTTCCCTGGGGAAGGCTTGGATATTTTCTGCAACTACGCAATATTTAAAGACTTCAGCACAATGCGGATACTAAGACTCTTCCTCATGATGTACTCTTTTATGTTGTTTAAGTTTCTTAGAAAACTTAAATCTCGAGTCGCATAGAGGACATTTATAAGGAGTATCACTGCTGTGGATTCGTTCATGTTCTACAAGATTGGATTTACGTTTGAAACACTTCTCGCAGTCAGCACATTGGTACGGCTTGTCAACAGTGTGCACCTTTGAATGATCCCTCAGACGTGAAGAAGAGCCAAACCATTTATCACAGTCAGGGCAATGGTGACCATTCTCTCTTGTGTGTAATTGTATGTGCTTGTTGCATGTTGGTTTTGTTATGAACCTCTTGTCACAGTGAGTACACTTGAACGGTCTCTCACCCGTGTGTGATCTTTTATGCAAAGTCAGAAGCGAAGGCAGTGCATACTGCTTGTCACACCAAGGGCATTTGTAAGTTTTCCCTGTTAAGTGGACATTCCGCAAATGTTTTCCACAACCTGATGCTGTTTTAAATTTCTTGTCACAATGAGAACATTTGTATGGAGTCCCTGGCTCATCAGCAGATTTACTAACTCGTTTATGCAGTGTCTTTCTGTGCTCTGTGAGAGCTGAATATGAACTAAAATTCTCACTGCAGAGAGAACACTGGAAAGACTTCTTTTCAGTGCCACTGTGGATTCTCGTTAAGTGCATTCTGCGACCTTCCACTGACGTATACCATGTATCACAGAGAGGACATTTGTAGGGCTTTTCGCCGGTGTGTGTTCGTATATGCACTGCAAGTTTTGAAGGGTATCTGTATATCTTGGGACAATGAGGGCAAACATGAGCCCCTTGGGTACTGTTGCCAATACCTGTATGCAGTCTTCTTCTATGCCATTCCAAATCAGAAGCAGTTCTAAAATTTTTGTCGCAGTCAGGACATTTGAAAGGTTTTAATCCACTATGCATTCTTCTGTGAAATACAAGACCTGAAGATGCAATAAAACTCTTGTCACACTGAGAGCATTTGTAAGGCTTCTCTCCAGTGTGTGTCCTTATGTGCATTTTCCTAGTTTGTTCCGATCTAAAACACTTATCACAGTGTGAACACTTGAAGGGCCTCTCCCCAGTGTGTGTCCGTATATGCACTACTAGTCGTTCACGCTCTCTTAACCTCTTGTTACAATGGGGGCAAACATATTTCCCCTGGGTACTCTCTTTGATATGTGACATATCAGAAGCAGTACATACTCTTGTCACTGTCAGGTTGCTTGCAAGGATTCTCTTTAGTACAGGTTCTGATGAGTATTCAGTTGCTTTGGATTATCACATTAGTTGGTCCATTTAGCAGTGTTTAATATAGCACGCACTGCTTTGCCTGCAGGATCTTTACATATCTTGTACAGTAGGGGTTGGCAAACAAGAATTCCATTAGTAGTTGAAGGGCTTTTCAAAGATCTGTGAAAAAAGCAAAACAAAAAAAAAACATAAACAGGAAAAAATTATGATATGCAATCTCTATTAACATTGACTTATTTAATAAAGCGTCTGGTACATGTGCAGATCCAGATGATTTTCCCCTCTTTTCTTATAGCAGAATGCCAATGTTTTGCTTTAGAAATTTGGTTCATCAAAATCTGCAAGCGGATCCTGTCACGGCAAGTATTTGAGTTTGAGAAACATATAGTCCCAACAATGCTGTTGCTTGTTTTTGTGGCTGTTTGTCTATTCTAGACAAACAAGTTGAGACTGATGGCCTGTTTACATGGAGGAAGGGAGCCTGGTAACTGAGTTACCTGGCTGACAGAGGTACCTTAGCAGAGCAAACATTTCACATGTTTCTTTAGAAAATGCATTGAAGTATTAATAATTATTTAACATGTCTACTTCCCCGAGGCACACTACCTTTTGTCATGTAATCGCTTTTGCACTGGGTTACTAGGTTAGCCAAGGTGAGAAGATCACAAGGCAAGACGAGGCAAGGCAGCTTTTAATGTTACCTGCCTCTGGTGACTACACTCAATTATTAGTAGGGTGCAAAATAACAGCAGTAGATGCTGAAAAGCAGCCACAAGAGGAACGAGAGATAAGAAATTAAAATAATTATGCTACTAAAATGTTTCTTTTGTCTGCCATCTTGTTTGCTGTGCTTTCCAGCTGCTCTAAAGATAACCCACTGACTATCCCACTTAAGTGAGTTGCATGTAAACAGGCACTATGCTTTTACTCTCCTCACCAAGTAGGCCAGTTAGCCGGAGCACCCTACCTCCACATAAACATGGCCTGAGGCTAATAATTAGCCTTAAGCCAACAAAATGGGAGCATGTCAATTATTGACATGCTACCATTTTGTTTGCCAAACAATTTTAAGTGACTAAAGGAAAATTTAGGATTTTGGGTACTTGCCTTGTGCCATAGATTGATTGTATACTGTACATGTAAATGAGGCTAAATCTGAATACTGCCTTAGACAACCTTAGCCTCATACTTACATTTCCAGATAAAAGATTCTGTTGTCAAATGTGAGGCTTAGATTTCTAATGTACTGTGGTTTAAATTATGTAACATTTCCCATTGGTCTATGGATGAAAGATCCTCTCTGTAGGAACTTTTAATTAGTATATATAAGTTATTTGCCGGCTGGGAGGTCTGCATAGTGAAAAACTGTGACTGAGGTCTTGAAAGGACCGACCCTAAGCCAACAAATAACATGTTTATTTTTTTTCCTGCAGTAAATTGGTCTTACAGATTACAAATGGGTTTGTTTATGCAAATTTGTCATTGAATCAGCTTGAGTGCCATCTACTAACGATTTGTAATAAATCTCTGCAATGAGCTAGTAACTCAGATAGTAGACAAAGAAAGATGTATTAAAGAACAGATTTTTTTTTAACTACTTTATGTTAGTTGCATTTATTTCACCAGTTAAGTTCTCCAAAATTGTTTTTGCGGTGTGAAATTTTGTGCGATGTTTGAAGTTTTACTACAACTTAACAATTTCTGTCAGTTGTTGCTATTAAAATCACTTGAAATCAGACTTTTCTACCGTAAATCGAATAGCAGAAAGCAAGGAAATTCATTAAGTGTGTTCCACAGAAATTCTCCTACATACAGCAACGATCAGAGAGGTGAACTCAACTGAAATTGACTCAAATTTTACGGTGAGAGAAACACAGGATTACGCGCCATTACAGCACCAAGCTACAAACAAACAAGCAAACTCTCACAACTTCAAAACACTCAATTGAATTTACTTACAGTGACTTTCCTTGCCGGACTGGTCATGAGCGCATGATTAGCCAATCAAATTCAAGGATTTAGGATTCCAGCCTGCTCAAATGCTTGACAAAAAAATAAATCTTAATATTATATGGCTAGCTCTGTGAGCAGGCAAGGTGAACAAAATCCTGCACTATGATTGGCCATTCAGGCGGGAGAGATCGCACTATCTTGCCCGCTTGGGACCACCCGCTATGTCCCATAAAAATTTCCCTGAAAGCCATAAAATAAATTGTTTATTGACCAAGCTTGTTCGGTCAAGATGGCTGGATATTGGGCTTGTTCTTTTTTTGCAGGTTTATGGGCCTCAACTCTGTCTTGGTCTATAAACACAAGCAAAAAGAGAACTTGGCTGATATCCAGCCATCTTGACCTCATTTTTGGTCAATAACCATTATATTACAGTACTCATATTTGAGATCTTTAAATGAACTGCAATACATACAAAAATACAAAAACTCATCTGCTGGACAAGTTTAGTTTGACTCTACCAAAAAAAATTCTTAAATTTTGTTATGAGTTCCCTGCATTCTGACCCCTTGTCATCCATTTTGGAAATTTTAGAAAACAGAGAAACACTTGCAGCTTTCTTCCACAGTAAAATCATCATTTCAGTTGGACTGCCATCTGGGATGATGTGATATTCTCCATGAATGAAATCATTAAGAAGATGTGATTGATCATTTACAGTTATAGACACAACTTCCAAGATAAAATTATCATTTCAGTTGGACTGCCATCTTGGATGATGTGGTATTCTCCATGAATGAAATCATTAAGAAGACATGATTGATCATTTACAGTTATACACACAACTTAAGCAGTAATTGAAGCCTGAAACAAAAATTCAGGCCTGAACAGGATTCAAACCTATGACCTCTACAATACTGGTGCAGTACTCTGACTGAGCTATCAAACCAACTAGGAGCTGGTCACATTGTAAGTTTATAATGTACCTGTAGATGATGAAGAATTCAAGTGAATATACGAAAGATCATTTTGAACTGCGGAGAAAGATGAAGACATGACTGATCATTGCAGTTATACACACAACTTAAACAGTTGTGAAATTAAAGCCTCACAAAAAATTCAGGCCTGAACAGGATTCAAACCCATGACCTCTGTGATACTGATGTAGTGCTCTACCAACTGAGCTATCAAGCCAACTGGGTGCTGGTCATATTGTGGTCCCTATTGAATGGACAGGTAAAATTTTGCCAGGGCAACTATGTCATCTGGCATACTTGCCCTGTTGACAACTTGAAAAAACAAAACAAAACAATATGGATCCCTGTTTTAGGGCATTGAGCCAAAAAAAAAAAAAATGACAGGAGATTATGTGTTGTTTGAGAATTGGTACCTCTTGGATGCTTGGATGTGACACAAAATTCAAGATGTAAAACAAAACAGGATCTTGGTACCTCTTAATGGTTCTTTTCAAAATTTCCGGCAAGCACCCCGTCCTTTCTAGGTGGGGGTCCCCCCTCCCCGGGATATAGCCATTAGTGAATTTTGAGATCTGCAAATAACAAAGTTGTGACAGAGTGCAGAGCTTTTAGAGCTCCGAATATATTGTGTCGGGGGTAGAAACAATTTTAATAAATAGTCAGGCAAATAAATACCTAGGCGGACGCATAAATTCTCGTAGTGAACTTCTAGAGCTATGATTAGATTCCGACAGTGTCCTAAGGCATAGAATCGCCGGCTATTTTGCGATTGCAACCGTCTTTTCGAAACTCTTTTCAAGTTGCAGAGTATTTTACTTCACTTCCCTGCTGGTCTGATCTCTAAGTTTTTAAGTCCTACCTTTCTCCAAATTAATCAAGTAGACTGCTCTACTCTCCACCGAATTTTCCCCAATATGGCGTCGAAATGAACTGAATGGTCTATCACGTGACCAGTTACTCCGGCGTTTCGGAACCTCCTTCCCCTCCCCCCATGCACATGCGGGATAGTCTCTTTTTGAGCGTATTTCATTAATCTCTATATTTGATTGAAAAAAAGAACTCTGATCAATTCGGTCAGACATAGACAGAACAAAACAGCTTGGAACACAAGCACAACTCAATAACTGCAAGATGTTTGGCAAGGATGGTGAGAGAGGTTGGGAAGCGGATGAGGAGATCATAAAATGGTCACCGAGACACTAGTCATGTAGTCTCACAGCTGACAGTAAGGTTGTAAACTAGATGGAGGAATGGTATCTTGTATTGCTTCACAGTAGTACTGTGGTCTACCTTTTTTAAACATTTCTAAACCCCCTATAGAAGGATATTTGGTTTGACCTCCCACCCCTCTGAATATAATTTTGTTTGTTTTTGTTGTTGTTAAAAAACGATTTGGCAGATTATCAATACAAAACAAGTTCATTTTGGCATAGAACGATTTAAAGATGTAAACAAATTACAGTCTCCACTGCCAATTTAGCATTGATAAATGCTAAATACTTGGGCATGTTCACAACCTTACACTGACATTATGGGGTATTATGACACAAATCAATAATATATAGTTTAGCCAGACCTAAAAGCGGAGCTCCAGATTGCAATAAGTTAGCCATGGAAGAAAAAGAGTATTTGTTTTTCTTGGATCAGAAAGTCAACAAATGATCAATTGTGAGCATTTAATTGTTCAGCGTGTGGTTTCACTATTTTCTCCATTGATCATTTGAGTTTGGTAGACAGTAATGTGAAATTTTGCTCCAAAAGGGGAACAAAGTTGGTAATGTTTTATCAAGTTATCAACACATCTTGCATGAATAAGATGATGATAAATCAAGATGAACCTTTAATTTAATTCACATACTATGGACACAAAAGACCGTATTGCAATCGGCTCATATAGCAGGATACCATAGCATCAAATTAATTTGTTAAAACAACCTGGGCTTGAGCATTATTTAAGTGCTTAATGTAACTAAAATGGTAGTCCAATAACCCCCATTATTTACTGTGGAATTGTAATAAGCATGTTCAAACACAAGGTTTTGAAAAAATATTTGAAAAAAATTCTCTGTGACAGCCCTTTGATTATTTGTTTGTCACCCTGGGTATATCACCTTGTCATGGTGTTGAAGCTTGTGTATGTTCACAATGCAGATCCAAAGAGTGATACTGGCTGCCAAATAATACTCAAGGGGAATGGTCAACCCCCTCCCCCCCCCCCCCCCTGTTCCATTAGGCTGCAGGGTCTTGGCATGAGAAAAAGATGCCTCTAGAAACACATGAATTGTGTCACAATAGCCGACTTGCATTGCAAATCAACTTCAAAGTCACTTCTCCTCCAATGTACATTATCTATTGAGTTGAGTAATAATCCTGTACTTTCAAAGTACAGCTTTAACAACAATAGTTACTGTACTACTTTCATCTGTAGAATGACCCTCTTTAACATGAACCTTTTTGTGTAGATTCAGAGCAGAAATTCGTTTATAGCTATTTCCACAAACAGTGCACTCGTATGGTCTCTCCAAACTGTGAACCACTCCATGTTTCTTCAACTCTGTAACACTGGCAAATTGTTTATCGCACTGAAGGCATTTGTGAGGATTCTTTCCTGTATGTGTGAAGACATGCCTCATCAGGTTTGTCGCTACTCGAAATTTCTTCTCACAATAGGGACAATAGTAGGGGTACTCTCCATTGTGTATTCTTATGTGCTGATTAAGAGTTGTTGATCCTGCAAAGCGTGCATCGCATTGAGGGCAGTGGTAAGGTTTTTCACCAGTATGTACACGTAGATGTCTTGTAAGACATGACTTCTTTGCAAACTTCTTATGGCACTGTGTACATTCAAATGGCTTGACACCTGTGTGTAATATCTCATGTTGTTCTCGTTGTGACTTATATCTAAACTTCATATCGCAAAAGGCACATTTTAAAGGCTTCTCTGTAGATGTATAATTACGTCTGACTGATTTCTTTGGACTGTGAATCAGTGCAAGATGTCTGTTCAAGTCACGCTTACAAGTAAATCTTTTTTCACATTCGGAACATTGATAAGGCCTCTCTCCTGTATGTATCACAACGTGCCTTTTCAGAGATGCAGCTGTTCTAAATTTCTTCCCACAATTATTGTAGGGGCAATTGTAGGGATAGACTCCAGAATGTATTCTCATGTGCTGTGTAAGGCTTGTTTTACCTGTAAAATTTGCATTGCATTGAAGACAGCGGTAAGGTTTCTCACCAGTATGGATTCGTACATGGTTTTTTAGAGTGAATAACATGGAAAATGTCTTCTCGCACTGAGTGCATTTAAATGGCTTGTCACCTGTATGAACTCTCTCGTGTATGTCTCGTTGTGATGTATATCGAAATCTCATATCACAATAAGAGCATTCAAGAGGCTTCTCTGCATTGTAGTTATTTTCATGCACTTCTCTTGCTGTTCCAGTATACAATTTCTCACTGCAATGAGGGCATGTGTAACATCTTGCACCTGTGTGACTTTTTTCATGGCTTTCACAGTTGGTTTCATCTGATGGTGTGAAAATTTTGCTGCATTGAGGACATTTTATGGGTTTCAGGCCAGAGTGGGTGCTTTCTTGGACTTCAAGCTCTTGAGATGTTGTGCAACTCACTTTGCATTGGGTAGACTTGGACGGTTCTTCAGCAGCATGTATCCCCATATGGTGTGCAAGTTTGGAAGACTCAGCATAGCTCCTGTTGCACTTTGAACAGCCGTACATTTCTTTAGGCATTGGCTGACTCATTTCCATTCTGTTCAAGTAAACATAATAACATAGGAAGATCAGGTTAACACAACACTTAAAAAAAGATATAAGATTTCTAACATCACTTTCACCACAAAATAATAGACTTGCCCACAGACACACTGGGAATGCCAAGCCTGAGAAGAGAAAAATGTCTGCAACACACTAAAAGCCCAAGTGTGAAAAAAGTTAGGAATTATGGTGCATGCTCAACTTGTTTTGCTTGCAAGAAACCACATTACGTAACGTCATTCTTGCACAAATTTTTCTGGTTGTCATATTTCAGTGGGAGGAACTATTAATTAAACTTATTTTCTTTCAACCAAATATGTCACTGAAGACTTTTCCTTTGAGGAACATTATACTACAGTTACTACATATGCATCACATCAAAGAAAACTTGACGACTCAAGATAAAATTTATTTTAAGTCATCAAGTTTTAATATAGATAATAACGTAGATAAGCATATCAGAGTTTACTGCTCAGATGATGAGCAGAAAGCATATCCTTGTTTCATTTTGTGATTTTCATGAAGTAGAAATGGCAATACATGATTTTCTAACACTTGCTGTGATGCTTCAGATGAGCAAGCATAATTTGACTCGCCAGCCAACCAGAAATTCAGTGTTTCACGTTGTCAGCATGGCCACCTCTCTACAAAGGCCCCTTTCCTCTGTCCCCAATGTGGCCATTGAAGAGAGGTTATACTGTATTGACCATGGTCAAAAGAAGGCCAAGTGAAAATTGACCCGACCATAATTTTTTTGTGATCACATGTTTACCTGCCTTGTTTCATGATGAACATGCAATTTGAATTTCATGCTTCTGATTGGCTAAATTGCACTGAAGGAAGTTGTTTTGGCAAATTTGGCTTGTTACAGGTGATAATATTCAGGCGTGTCCAATCAATAAAAATCGATCATCAGAAGGCAATCGATATAATCAATATAATCAATTAGAATTAATCGATTATTATCGATTGCCTCAATAAATCGATGAAAATCGATACTCAAAATTCAAATCTTCGTAATTGCTATCAATTGCTATCAATTACTTTATTGATTGTCATTGATTGTAATTGTCAAGTCTTGAATGAAGTTCGAGAACAAATGTTAAGATGACACCCTCTGTTATATTTTACCTTGATGACAGAAAGGAAAGGAAACTGATTATCATAATGCACACTTTAATGCTATCTGCCACAAACATGTGTCAGACGTAGGCAATGACATGTATTAGTAGTTGTGTCAAGTATTAACATTTGAAGGGGTGCATGGAAAAACACCCTAAGTGACATCTGATAGACTGCAAGATTCTCCAAGCAAATTGCTTTTCACTTCCTTGTACAGTAAAGGAGAATTTGACATGAGATCAAGAGTCACTTAGGGTTTTTTTCCACTCACCCCTTCATTTGTATTTTTGTGAGACCCCTGCCTTACTGGCTGCTATTTAACGAGCTGATGAAGCTTGTCATTATTTGTTAATCGTAATGCAATTTCGTGACCGTTGTATACAGGTAAAAGATAACGGAATTTTGGATTCAGGAAGTCTTAAGGGTGACCGCGTCCGTTATAAACAGGTGACCACTATGTGCAGGTCAACTCAACAGTAAATACAAGGGATGATTTTTCGGAAGTTGCACAGTGACCGTTATACACAGGATGACCACTATATACAGGGCCATTATATACAGGTTTGACTGTACTTGGTATAATCTGTGCCATCTGCACTTGTGTTTTACTCTGTAAATGTGAATTAAAATTCACAATATTTCTGTGTTTTTTTTCACGGGAAAAATGGTAGTAAATTGCACATACTTAACTTGCGTTTTTTGGCGCGTATTATATTTCACTGTGTGTGAAGGGTTGGTTGATTGATGGAAGATACTGTCGCTGTTATTGTCTGTTCTTAGTGGCTTTTCTTCTAGTGAAGCTTTTTACATCAGGGACACTCTCAGCTATCACCTCATAAGCCACTTTGTTGTTCTTACCCCATCTTAAAGTCAACTGAGATCAACTACAGAATGTAGGTATGACAACATGGAATCTATTTTTTAAATACCGTCAAACCTCTCCATACGGACACCTCTCTAATACAGACAGTTTCCTATGTAACAACAAAATTCTCATACATTTCCTCTAAAAAAAACCTCTATAATACAGACCCTATCTAAAATGGACAACAGACACTAAATTTTGGCCCTAGGGAGCAAATTCATACAAATTTAACCTCTATTATGGACACTTCCGGGACCAGGTGTCGATAATTTGGGGTATGTACCATTTCCTGACGGCGGTTACACAAAGATTGACACTTTATCATTCAGCGATAGCAATACCAGAACGTCAAAATGTTAGTTTTCAAAACTTACATTGACAAATGCAAATACAATACAGTGTAATCGAAAATACTGTGGCAATAGCCAATTCAATATTCTGCATACAGTGCAGTTCTATACAACGTTATAATATAGATAGGACCCTGCACGTGCTCTGATTGGTCAAAAACCCATGTTTTATCAGAGTATAAAACATAGAAAAAGCCTGTTTTATTGTTTTTCGCTACATTATCTCTATATCATAATGCAAATGAAGAAGCCTAAGCTGTGTATTACACTGTGATAAAACACTGCAGACATTGAGAACACTCGAGAAATGTAGAAAGCACTCGCCTGCAGCTCATGTTTTCTACATTTCCCTTGAGTTCTCAAATGCCCGTCATGCTTTATCACAGTGTAATACACAGTTTAGGCTTCTTTATTTGTTAAGTAACAATTTAAAACAGTTGGAAATGAAAGGCGTTAGGTGTAATTAAGATTTTCATTACTAAACACTCTAAACTGACAGTGGAGACTTAAAAGTGACGTCATCATAGTGATCTCTCCAATACGGACACCTCTCTAATACGCAAACTTCGCTCTGTCCCTTCGGTGTCCGTATTAGAGAGGTTAACTGTACATGGTTGATTGTCTTCAATGTCGAAACCTTTCCCTGGCAAGTGACTGATGTAAGTCCACATTTAAATGGTATGTCTACAGTACACAATTTCACAGCTCCACTACCCCACTTGAATTTTTGACTCTGGTAAGGAAGTTTATCACCAGAAAATGGAAAAGATTCTAAAAACTAACCGGCCAAAACCGAAGATTGGGAGCGATTTTAGCACTTATTCGTAAAATATATCTCACGCATACATCTCAAAGCTTCTAAGAACGAAGCATATAAAAACAAAAGGAACCATTCAAGTTCAGTGAGATGCAAATGAGTGGCCCGGTATTCTACAATCTAATCACAAAAATTATTGCTAAATAAAAATACTCACCTTGGCTTGCAAATTAAGCAACATTACTTCAAAATAAAGTCCAATTAAGTCGTCCACATGGCCCTCCCCGGTTTATATTACTGTGAAATTAATGGGAGTCAATTGAAACAGATGTGTGAAATAGAGGCAAATTCTTTTGATAATGCAATACATTTTTCAGGTGGTTTGAAATCACAGACGGGTGTGGGGAGGGGGGGGGAGGGATGGAGGGGAGAACTACTCAACAAACAGGTAGGATCCACTCCAACTTCCAAATCCATATAAATGCTTCAAAAGAACAGTAACCCTTTCAAAATCCTTCAACAGAAAATTGTACTCTTTTCACAAAGCTACGCAGTAGACACATTACTAGACTGCAAGTAGCCTCTTTCTTTTCCTTGAAAGTTACGAGAATTCCTGTCTTGCCCAATTCCGACGATCCCCCCATTTTTTATTTCCTTTCCCTAAATTGTATAATTTAACTTCTCTAAATTTGTCACTCACAGGATTTCTGCATGCAGGGACAAACATCGACTGCTCATGTTCTAATGTAACACCCTCCATCCCTTTTCTACAAACTTGGACGGCATAGCCCCATGATGACCAGTTATTTTGAAAGGTCTTTAAAATACCCTAAGTAGCAGTTTTCTCTCCCTTATTTATACTTCACTGTGTTTGTGAAATCTCTACCCCTTTATGCACCTCCAGCTTGAAGAAGCGATCCCTTTTTTTGTGTAAGGCCTCCCTTTAGTTAAAATCGAAAGGAAAGGGGAAAACTAGAAGCACCACTGGAGGGGTGCACTTTTTGCTTCTAGTGTCCCCTTCTCCCTCTGCTTTGAACACCTGCCACGCAGGAACCTACCGGCGCTTTATGAGCTACACTTTCTGCCGGTTTCTTTGTGTATTGATTATAAGATTTTACTTTTGACTTTTAAATGTATTTATAAAGGCAAAGGTAAAGGTAAACTTTATTTAGCTAGGGTGACCCATTCAGTGATGAGGCTGATATCCAGAGGGGCCCTGGACTAAAAATATGATAATTAAAAATACAAGACATCGTGATAATTTAAAAATACAAGATAAAATTTAAAAAATACAAGATATAAATCTAAAAATACAAGATATAAATCTAAAAATACAAGTAATAATTAAAAGTATAGAGTATAAACGAGCATGCAATAATTTATAAAAATCTAGTTTCTATATAATGGCCTTATGGCCTTGCACCAACTTATCTTAGTGATCTCATTAGTATAAAATCGAATTCATCATATAATCTTAGGTCTACTGGTAAGCTCTTATTGGACCATCCCAAGGGAAAGATGCTTCCAACATTGGGGGCCAGATCATTTTCAGCAGCAGCTCCGAAACTCTGGGATGGCCTACCTGAAGAGCTTTGTCAAACAACATCACTTGACAGTTTTAAATCTCGACTTAAGACTTATCTTTTTAAGAAGTATTTTTATAATTTATAATTTTATTTTATTTTTATGGTGATTGTTAAGCGCTATTGATCAGAATATGTAAATATGCACTATATAAATTGGTAAAATTATTATTATTATTATTATTATTATTATTATTATTTTAATAGTAAAATAAAGAATCTCCCATTTCATGACATGGTGTGAGTGGAGGAGTATTTTGTGGTGGAAAGGCCAAAGTAACACAATCTTTTAGACCATACTTCCATACTTCCTTTACATCTTTCTGTACACACACATGAAGACAGAGAGTAAAATTTAAAGATTAATCAAAAACAACAGAAAAAAGATCCATTAATTAACTGATAATGAAGCTGCAAACTACAACTCCTCAGTGGGAACATTTTATTGAACAGTAAACATCACTTGCTAAGCCAGTAAAATAAGCTTACTTTTCAACACCATAAACAGAGAAATCTTTAATAATAAATATTGAACTCAGAAGCACCAACTGTCAACTCAACAAAACATGCTAACGAAGCTGTTGAGAGTGTTATTGAAAAGCGAAATATGGATACAGTGAAAAACTATCAGATGAAAAAAACTATCTGATAAATAAGAATTAAGAGCACAATATTGAATGAAGAACACTCCAGACAAGAGACACTGAATGGAAAACTACCGCATTAAGATAGCCATAATAGAATGCAAGTTTACTTAAAAGTTCCCAAAATTGATCAATACGTCAATGCCACAGAATCTGAATGGCATCATATCCTGCTTTAAAGTACAGCAACAACTACAACATTTGTGTCACTTTCTTTTACAAGCTGATCCTCCTTACAATGCTTCCATTTGTTATGTGTGGTCAGACTCGATTTTCTTTTGTAGCTACTTCCACACTCAGTGCATTTGTATGGCTTGTCAGTGCTGTGAACAACTGTATGTCTGCGGAAACCTGTCTGATCAGAAAACTGTTTGTCACACTGAGAGCAGCTGTATGGCTTTTTGCCTGTGTGCACCCTGACATGCCTATTAAGATTAAAGCGACTGGCAAAGTGTTTGTTGCAGAAGTCACACACATGACGTGTAAAGCCATTATGTATTCTTACTGTGTGTGCATGACGTGATGATGGATGTCTAAATACTTGATCACAATGATGACAGGGGTACTCAAGCAGACCAGTATGTATCGTCTCATGCAGTTTCAAATTTGATGTCTTTGAGAAAGTTTTGTCACAATAAGAACACTTGTAAGGTTTGACACCAGTGTGAACCCTCTTGTGCTCATCCAGATGAGATGCATCTCTAAACCTCATATCACAGTGTGCACACTTGAAACGCTTCTTGGCAGTGTGATTCTTAACGTGTTTCCTCCATACCCACTTGGATTCAAATTCTTTTTTGCACAATGGACAAATATATGGTCTGTCAATGCCATCATGTATTTCCCGGTGCACTTTAAGATCTTGCATCTGTTGGAAACACTGATTGCAAAAGGAACATTTATAAGGACTTGACTCCCCTTCATGTGTCAAAATATGCCTTTTCCAAGCTTCTGTTATTCTAAAAGTCTTATCGCAAAAAGGACAACTATGCAATTCACCATTTACTTTCTGGTGCATAGTAAAACGTGATCTTGTTCAAAAACTGAGCTGAAAATGGCATAACAACAGTGTGTGATCTCTTGCGCTCTTTACAAGTTATCTCTGTATTGAATGTCTTATTATAATCGCGTTTGTGGGGTTTCTCTTTGGCATTAGTTTTGTTGTGATCTGCCAGAGATGATAGATCATCAAAACTGTGGTTGCAAACAATACAGAGACAAGTTGGTGAGGTGAGCAACTCACTCATCCCCAAGTTACTGAAAGAAATCAAATAATACATGTATGCTTATACATGGGGCACAGGGACAAAGAGAAATAATTCTTAATCGATTGACGATTTCCAGTGTCATTTCAGCGTATTCCAATTGTCATTTCAACGTAATAATAAAAGCCGACAATAGGCTTCGATCTGTGAAAACATTCTACACCCAAACTGAGCCGAGCAATCACATTAATGGAATTAAAGGAAGATAACTAACTAACAAAATATTCGTTCATATCAATCATGTCCAGCAGTAATCCCTCTGGAAAGTCTGGACGCATGGAGTACTGTCAGTTTTGTAAGAGTTTCAGCTCAGGACAGCCCCGTTTGCCTCTATACATAGAAGACGTTTTAAATAGAACATAAATCAAAAAGTCATTAAAGTAATTAAAAAACAAAAGTACTAGTTACCTCTTCCGTCAAAATGTTCAAACTATGGCCCATAAGTCACGACACAGTTACCTCGAGAAGGCTGCCGTTTGACAACTATGTTGTGTATGCATAAGCAAATTGTCTCCATCAAAGGGTGGATATGATTCTTCCCAGGGGAGTTAAGGAGCAACGTTTTATACTCCTGCAAGTCGTTTCATGCTCTGGGAACACTGCCAGGTGATGAGTTATACATGGCCTATGGCTTCTCCAAACCATTGGATTGGATAGGACCTTATATCCAGGACATAGCAAACATGCGTAACTCTTAGCTTCTTTTGGGTAGGTGGAACGCCCCTTAAAGAAAGTGCGCCACTGGCTGTGTATTCCCCGTTCTTAAAATTAGCCTGCATAGCAATAGTTCCCGTGCAATTTAAGTGATGTTATTTCTGTTTTATGCGTTTTTTTTCTTTTTCTTCCATACAAAATACTATCAGTTACTATTTACTTTCTTTACGTTATATTTACATATCTATGTATTAGCTAGGAATTGGAGGAATAAAATAATAAAATAATAATAAAATAATAAAAGTTCCCGTTTGAAGAGCTTCTTTCGCATTCTGGCGCATCGCGCGAGCGCCGGATATAGACGTAACATGGGGTGGGGCTCCCTTGCTCGGCCCCCCCCCCCCCCCCACCCCCTGCTTCGTCGATATTTTTTGCTCTCGCTCCAATTTGCCTGCAGTCAGAATGCGGAAAAAGGTAGTCGTGTGGGAACGTTTCACTACGCAGGCTACCTTAAAAAGTAATAACAAATATATATCTAGTGAAAACCGCATAAAAGAAGCCGCGCTTTTCTGACAGACTGAAATGGTTCTCACTTGTAATGATAAAAGACGAGCAGTGAAAACTGAGATTAACATACTCTTTGAAAGCCTGAGGTTCATTCTGCTGTGCGGGCTCATTCCGCTGTGGATAAGATTGCGCTACTTGTCCTTACTCATTTAGATGAATAACGGTCTCACACACTATACTTCCTTGCATACCATACTTTCTTTCCCACAGGCGAAACCCGTCACATCACTTCACACATAACCTGTAACAACAAAACTTTAAGCTACATGATACAGTGTAACAGCTGCCATTTACAATACATAGGTGAAACTAAACGACGTCTCAAAGACAGATTCAACGAACATAGACGCTCTTTCGACAAAACTAACATTAAATCCAAACCCACCACTGTTGCTAAATATTTTCCTGCTCATCCTAATCCCTGCTACACTGACGTGCAACTAATCTCATTTTAACTTATCCACTCCTCGCGTGATTCATTAAAAAAAAAAGCCAGAGAGTCCTTTTTGATAGATTTAACAGGAACACCAGAGTCCCGTGGTTTGATCGAACGGAAGCGATGAATCGTAAAACTTTTAACCTTCGTAGACCGGTTTTATCTTTACTTTATATATTTTGTTTTGTTCATCGACATTTCCTCCACTCCTTTTAGTTTCGAAACATGTGTTACGACATCCACCAAAATATAATATTGTAATTTCATTTTCATAATTTAGTAACATTTAAACCTGAAGAAGCTGGCTAGTCTGGCTAGCCGAAACATCCTTGTAACTACGTTGTGTCAGTCTTGCAGCAGTCTTTGACTTATCATCGTTCAGTTAGTTTTCAAGTTTGGCTGATTAGATCTCCTGTGAGATCCAAAGTTCAATCAAGCAGGATCTTCGTTCACGGCTTTGTAGTTTATTTTGTTTCTTATTAGTTCAACGAAAACAATAGACCATTTTACAGATGTCTCAGGTTCAGTGATAATGGTGGATCTTGGGGAGGGACCCGGGGGGCCCGAGCCCCCCTTATTTTGGGTAAAAAAGAAAATAACGCAGAAGGAAGAAAAACCGGCAGGGCAAGCAACCCCCCCCCCCCCCCCCCCTTTAGCTCAAGGTCTGGATCCGCCACTGAGTGACCTTTTTTAAAATAGTTTTCCCAATTACAAATACAAATACAATTGTTATTGTTATAAATATAAAGACCATTTTAATTACAAACATTGATGATTATGATACACATGCGAATAAATAAAAAAGTTAAAACAAAGAGAACAACTACTCAGCAAGCAAAGCTAAGAAAGAAAAGTCATAAAAGAAAATGCGATAATACTGAGTAAATTAAAGTTAACAAAATGGCTACTCTACTCAAGGCTGTCGAGTTATCTATTATATTAATACATTAATTATCTTTTCCCACGTTTGAAAATGCGTAAGGAGCTTGTTTTTCTCCCTGGCAACATGGAGCTCGATATTGCATACACGACTTGTTCTAGCTATAACACCTCTTAGTGTAGGTAAGCTATTCAGACATCTCCTGCAGTAGTTACAATATTTACCTAATAAAACATTGTGATTAATTGAATAGTCATTTACAATATCAAATTTTCCAGAGATCAAATCTGACTCATTGATTGTTCCAACATCATTATCCCTTAGCCAGGATAAGACGTTTTTCCAAAAATCGAAAGATGTGCTACAGGAGGAAAGTAAATGCTCGACGGATTCCGTAACCTCTTGACAGGATGTACAGCTTGGTGATTCAACCACACCAATTCGACTGAGTTTCTCATTCGTAAAGACGATTCAGGTTAGGATTTTGCATTGAAATTCTCTGATTTTAAAGTGGTGTGACGTGGAAGACTAACGAACAAACCTTCTACCAATTGCCAGTGATTGCAGTGTTAGGGTATTTCTTTGTTAATTTCTGTTTAGCAGTGGGTGGAATTGTTTTCGCTGGAAAGAGTCGGTAGATCTGCATGTTTACAAGAGGCGTCAAGAAAATTATTGGTACTAAAATTGTCGCTTTCCATCCTTATGTTGGGATATCTGGAGGGACGTACTACTTAGACTAAATCGAAACGGCTCAAATAGTTGTTCACTCAAAAACATGAACACAGTGTTTTCCTATATCAGTAATGAAAACCTGTCCAGCGTTTGACACAGCAACAGCCAAAGGGTGTAGAAGCTGGGCGCGCTGTCCTTTTATCGAGCTTACAAATTTTCCTTCCAGCGTAAACACTTCAACATTGAAACCGTCACAGACTATCAAGTTGTTAAACTTGTCAACAGCGAGTCCAGTAGGGCGGTGCAGCTTACCAGGCCCCGTTGTGCCAATGTCATATAGAAATTCCCCTTCAGCGTTAAACACCTTGACGCAGTGAGCCCAACCATAGGCGACGTAGAACATGTCGCGATGACGTAGAGCTAACCACGGAGACTCATTGCAGCCTGGAGCCCTGAAAGACTGTAGTAATTCTGTACCGTCAGGGGAGAGGACTTTGACCGTTTTGTCATTCCAGTCACACACCAGCATGCGGCCATCAAAAGCAGTGTTTATGTATCCCGCTTTGATCAAGTGGTCGTTGACGAAATTTTTAATGAACCGACCACTTTCATTGAAACAGAACACGTCACCGGAATCACAGATAGTAAGGTCACCAGTGTTGTTAAATGTTACTGACATGGGATAATCAAGTTTCTTGCCGTTAAGTCCTTTCTGACCATACTCTCTCAAATAGATTCCATCTGAGCTAAAAAGTTGTATTCTTTTATTAGAAGCGTCAGCAACCGCAATGTTCCCTGTCTTGGCATTTATTGCTATGTCGCAGGGGTGATCAAATTGTCCTTGTTCTTTACCGCGTGATCCAATAGAACCTACAGCATGGTATTGATGATGCGGCTTCACGTGAACACTCCATGGACCACTAGTCAGCGGTTGATCATTAACTTCAATCACCACGTCATGATGCCCGTCACATTCGGGTGTGTAGGTGACGCTGTATTTGCCGTCTCCGTTGTCTGCAATGTTGGTGTCGAGGTCTTGTTCTGAAGGGGTGCGAACTTTTACAACGATCTGATCGATCTCGTTATAACACTGTTGTCCCTCTGAATTCTTTGTTGTGATTGTTAGGCCAGCTTCTCGTCCAGGTTCTGCCTCTTTTAAGCCTTTCCCTTCCGCCACTGATTGCAGAGGATCGGTCGTACTAACAACAACTTCACCCAGAAACGCGCGTCTCACATTCTGGATATCCTCTTCACGCGTCTTGTATTGAACATGCGATGGTTTATAAATGTTCATTTTCTTCGCATTTAGGAGACCTTTACACCTTTCAATGACACCCTGCTGCGCTTCAAGAATTTCAACACTGTTGTTGCCTTCTAAAATTCTTTCGCAATGTTCCACAGACGTTTTCAGTTGCGTGGCAGATATCTGAAAGTGTTCTAACTGCGTTGAGTAATCTCTTTGCTGTTCGTTTTTAATAAGATCTAACTTGGTCGCCACGGTGATCTCGTGCTCCTTTAACACTCGAATAAGCTCTTCAACAGTGGTGAGCACCTTGTTACGAGCGGCAGTAATTTTCTCTCCGTTTTTCCTCAACATTTCTGTTGTTTTCTCCATTTGAATCATATGCTCACCAATCTCCAGTTTCATTTCCTGCACAAGCTTTTCTATTTTTAGTTTTTGTTCTTCGGCGGCTTTCTTGATATCCACCTTGGTGTGATTTGCATGGCGTGTTTGTCCACACGTGTCGCAAATGCAAGCCTTGCAGTTTTGGCAATAGTAATTGAGAGGTTCATTCTCGTGATGTTTCTCTCTACACATGACAGAGATCTCCACCAATTTTTCCAGATTCAAACGTGTACCTAATCGAGCACAACAGGAATGAAAAGGTAAGTGAAACGAGAGTTATTGTTCCCTTACCTAAGTACTAGAAGAAAAAAGTGTCTTCTTCCTATGGTTAAATTAGTAGGGTTCTCGAAAGCTATACGGTTTTTTTTATCGACAGAAGCCACTGGGTCCCGATTGATCCAAACCCACATACAAATGGGATCGCTTTCTCGTGGTATACCATAGAATTTCCCTCAAGTCGCTTGTATTTTCTCGCTGTACACACGGCCTTTTATAGGCGAGTGTGTAAACCAAGAAAATACAACTGATAAGTAATACAACTGAACGCGATTGATCTAAATAAACTTACAAATATATTAGAGCCGATTTACACGGTAAAACTTAGTCGCATGTGACAAGCTTACGACAGGCCTACGACATGACTTAAGGAGTAGGTCACTCCAAAAACCGTGTATTTTTTTCCATCACCAATAAAAAGTTCACATTGAGTTGAGTTACTCACCGTTGTTTTAGCTTCTGAAGTGGATGCGATCCCAATGAAAAAGAAGTGAAAAGTTCGACACCGGGAGCCGCCATTTTGAAAGGATCTTGAAGGCCAGGCCGCATATCCGTGACGTCATTCCGTCCGAATTGGCGCCGCAAAGCTCAAGAAGGAGGTCAATTGAAGAAAAATGCTTTCCGACAATTTTTCAACGGAAGGCCCTTGTAAAGGCACGTATTGCAAGCGAACGGCGCATCGCAAGTAACGAAAAGAGGTAGCTATCATTTATACTTTTAATTTTTAAAAATATTTTTGCCGGGCAGACCTGTCGTTGACTTGACTGGGTAAATATTATTTCTGCGCAAGAAATTGAAGCTCCTCGCTGGACTACAGGGCTCGAATTTCAAAAAAAAAACCTTGGGGTCAGTTGGCCCCTAAGTTTTCAGGTTTAGTCGCCAGCACAAGTATTTTAGTCGCCAAAAATTTTCGACCCTTCAGGCAATACATTTTCACGAAAAAGACACTAAAACGGCTTGAATCACGGGTCAGTTTCATGTACAATCAGTTCGTCGCTTTTTTCTCTATAATAACAGGGAAAATGGCTGAATTAAATTCTTTTCTTCATTTACCAGTCTTACCAGTATTTATAAAAAAGGCTTCCATGTTGCAAGCTTTTAATTCATTATATTTCGTAGACTGGCGCTAGGGTTTTCGTGTTTTCGTGTTCATTGATGCATAGCGACTGCATGCGTTTTTTGGAAGTGATTTACTAAATTTCTTAGGGTACCGTGGGAACTTCAAATGCCCTGCAGATTTCTTTAAAATCACAAGTCAGACTAACCCCGTACGGTTTTCTTTTATCGAAAAAGTATTTTTTCGCTTTATAAATCTCTTGTGTGGGCCAAAATCAGAGCGTCTTTAATAATCGGCCTTGACAGCCAGGGATGAGGTAAACTACTTACAAATTTTTAAATGCTGTCCAATTTGATTTGGAATACATCGGAAGAAGTAGTTAACTGTACATCAGTCCTATCTACATATCGACAATTACCGATAACAAGTCCTGCTATAGCGAAATCCGATATCCGAATGTAAATAATATTTTGTATGAAATGTGTTACAATTTGTTTTCAATTTTATCAACACGATTCATCATTAATTAAGGACAGTTTTTTTGCATTCACATCATTTTTAGGAATTATAGTTGCTAATGAAAGCAAATCTACGGTAAAAAATGAGGCTTTAATTTTACTGTATGCTTTGTCAAGCAACGAGGCGAGTAAACATGACACATGCTATACGGATAAACACACTAGAAGAGTGAATTTTCCTTCATTAGCTAATGTTTACGCATGTAAAAATTGTATATACTTTTTTCTTCTATCCAAAATATGTTACATATGCTTAGCTTTCCAACAATACAAATTACAATTCTCACAAAAATCTCATGTAATGATAAGGAATGTCGTCAATTTCACATTTCTCACGTCAAGGAAGTCGATTTCACTTCGCATCTTACATGTAAAAGTCACTGCGTATTTCACAAGAGTCCACGTAGTCCATAAGTGTAAAGAAACCTGACAAACACGTATGAGCACGGGCAAAAAGTATCCAAATTTTATAAGTAAAAACACAGACTTGTGAGGTGGAAAGCATTCGCCCGATGTAAACACACCATTGAAAACTCGTCAGTTTCTGTGATACCAGAACTCCCTCCGCATTGAACCGCCAGTAAAATAAACATGGAGACAAATCAAATCAAAAGCATTATACTGGGGATTTATTTAAGCCACCAGTTCAATTCTGAGAGCAATTTAAAATTAAAAATAAAACTCCTCTTCCACTAACTGCGTCCATTGCAATTGCACTGCAAAATGTATCTTCCATCTTGGTGACCTACTCGGGCTGTTCTCGGCAACAAACACATTCTCTTTGCGTCGGCATGGTTGCACATCTCTCACAAGTACACCACAGAGCATTTTCCAATCGATCATTCCATTCAACTTGATTATTATCATCCGCGGAATCACTAGCACGTTCTGGCTTCAAGCGCAGCCATACTAAAGCTTAAGAGAACAAACACATTCTCGGACGGAATGACGTCACGGATATGCGGCCTGGCCTTCAAGATCCTTTCAAAATGGCGGCTCCCGGTGTCGAACTTTTCACTTCTTTTTCATTGGGATCGCATCCTCTTCAGAAGCTAAAACAACGGTGAGTAACTCAACTCAATGTGAACTTTTTATTGGTGATGGAAAAAAATACACGGTCTTTGGAGTGACCTACTCCTTTAAGACCATTTACACGCGCTTGACATTTTCACTTACAAAATTAAATATGCAAAAGTCTGCACCTGGATTTTCGGAGCGAAAGTTCTAACAAACAGTAAGAAAATATTTTAGCTGTCCTGTGCGTTGAAAAAACTTTCTAAAGAAATGTTTTTCGCTTTAATCCGTTCAGTACTTTTCGAGAAACGTCTTCATATAAATCAGTCAACAACAAGTTCGTCCGCCATTTTGACACAAGAACACTTCACCTCGTCTCTTACTCAGTAGAAATTTGTCACAAAATACCGTGTAAATCGACCCTTAGTGTCATTAAAACCTACCTTCATCGCTTGATTCCTTTCTGTTGGTCACAGTTGCTGCTGTTAAATCATCCAGTTTTTTCATGACATCTGTCATCTTGGTTCCGATCTCTTTTAGCTCATCTTTAATGTTTTCCTCGTCCTTTTTCCATTCACTGAGAAGTAGCTTGTAGTGATCTTCAGTTTCAGGGTCCATGCACTCAGTTTGCAGATTGTCGATAGCTGCCCTGTACCTAACCCCTCCCAATCTCACCAGAATGTCCCGAATGTCTTGCCAGTACGCGTTGAACGTTGTGTCATCAACCGAAGCTTGTTCGGCATGGGCGTACACGGTGTTTCTCAAGTACTTAATACGAGCAATATCTGCTTCACGAGTCATGTCCGTTGCAGTGGGAAGTGTGTCCCACCCGGTCATTGGAGAAGGCAAGCCGCACACATTTCTTAAGAGAACCATCAAAAGAGTAGTGTCAAAGGTTTTCGAAGACACTGAAGAAGGAATGACTGGAAAGAGCCTGCCCCATTGCGTCGAATTGATAATTTTTCTTGATCTGAGACCTTGTAAAGTGGGTTTATTTGCCGCCAAAACTGCGTGAAGATTTGCTGGTGCGTGAATGGCATCAAGTGTGTCCCTAAGGGCCTGGGTACCAACATCAACCAGGAGACGACACAAGCGTGCATAGTTAGTGGTCTCCTTATTGGATGAAGCTGTTGGTGATGCACTAGCCATGTGGGAAATCTGCTATTGATTAATCATATGTAAAGAAAGAAATAAGCCGTGCATTAATTCTAAGGGCTGTTGATTTATTGCTATACTTCGAATATGAAAAGAGAAAGCTCTTATGTAAAGAAGGCCTTTCTTCAGTTTAAGTGGCCACACCCTTAGTTTCAAACAACTATTGTAACGTTCTCTAACGGTGTTTTTTGAAATAGGAGGCTTAACTCTAGAAACACGGTTTCCGAAGGGACCATAAAGATCAAAGCCTCGAGATGGCTGTCTCCTCGTTTTCTCTTGTTCAGAGAGAGAGATAGTCCAGTCCCTGAACTCTCCTTTCTTCCCGCCCCATATAGGGGCTGAACCAGGGCGGGCGAAAAGAGAGTCTCTCCTTTCGCCCGCCCGGGTTCAGTCCCTGTATGGGGCGGGAAGAAAGGCGAGTTCAGGGACTGGACTAAGAGAAAGACCGAGCCATAAGCGCGGGTTCTGTTAACTATTTGGTGAAACGAAATGACGTTACATAGTATGATCTTTATGGTATCGTCTCTATCGTCTGAAAAGCACAGCTTCATCATCGACCCTACAGTAATGTTACGATTTAGCGCAGAGTTCAGAGCAGAAAAACGCAATAAGCATGCGCAAGTGTTGGGTGTGCGCTAGACTTCAAGTTTGAAAAAATAGCGGGAATTTCGTCGATCGTGTAAACAAAAAAAGTTACGAACTTTATATGCTTTCACAAGTTTCCCGGTAAGAAGGAACATTTTAACGTCACTAATAGAATACTGGTGTATTGTTTTCCTGGAGAATCAATTTCTTTCGGAAGGTTTCCGAACCCTTTAATTCCCCACGGTATACAAGAAATTTCGGTGGGAAGACACATTTTTCCACAAAACCTCTTTACACACGTACATATTGCATCCATACAAGTAACCCAAGAGAGCCTCTGAGTAGGCTGGGGGAGCCTTGTTTTCCTAACAGTGAAATGCCAAAAAAATTTATGCTTGCCTTATTAGCAGTCCGCCGTTCTTTCCCCGCAAGTAGGGCTAGGGATGCGCAGAAAGCTGCGCAATACGTTTTCGTCGTGCCTTCGGAGAACTTAAAGTGGGAACGTTGAATCCGAAAACTTTTGAATCCGGAGATTTTGTCGTGTGAACGATTTTCTTTCGAATCTTGATATTTTTTCCGGTAGCAATGACGGTCGCTGGTTGCCTCATGCTGTTACAGTTGTAAGCAATCAATTTTATAATGGGTAATGCCATATTCCTCAGAAAACGAAAATTATTGATGCAAACAATGTTGACGTCCTCCACACTTTATCGGAGGGAACGACGTTGACGCGATCGAAGACCTCGACGGTTTTGGATAAGACCGGTCAGAACAAATGCTTGGTGGGACAACATGATGGCCAACAGTGGAGTGGTCAGCGAGTGGATAGAAAACCTCAGCCTGTCTCACGCAACCCTTAGCCTTCTTTTTTGGTGGCATTTTGTTTGTCGTTGTCGAGCCAACAAACAGCTTGGTGACCATTTCATATGAATGTTCCCGGAGTTGTACGCCGGAATACCATTGTAGTGTAAACGCCTACGAAAAATTGATGAATCCGGAAACATTTACGAATACGGAAAAATCTCCTCTAGTGTAAAGCTAGTCTAAATGAACAGTTTTTGCATTAGATGATTGATTTGAATGTGTCAGAGCAGTAGATTAATAACTAGCCTTTCGTTTTAATAGCAAAATTCAGTGACAGACGTAACTTTCTGTTACTTTACCATGTTTACGCCTGCCGTATTGGTGCCCCTTCGAAGGGCTCCAACATGGCGTCTCTATAAAAACTCTCCGCGTATGAAAAACCGCACAAATATTGGCGAGGATGTTTATATATCCGTCAGCTATATATCGTATCCAAGATTCTTGACTTAATTAATCAGCCTGAATAGCGGCCCCGGGGGGGGGGGGGGACTCCCATATAAAAAGGACGGGGGTACTCGTCCACCGCTTTCTTTCGCGGTACCTTTTAGGGTATTGAGCCGAAGAAAATATGACAGGAGATATTTGACAATCGATTGACTTTTAATTTTGTTTCATTTACACCGGGAATCCACAGCTTATCATTGAAAGAGCACACATTTAGTTAATGAGTTGTTTTAGAATTGGTACTTCATAGGGGTGAAGAACATTTTAAGCCACGCTCACAAAACAGGACCTTGGTACCTCTTAGGAGTTCTTTTAAAAATTTCCGACGAGCACCTCGTCCTTTTTAAATGGGAGTCCCCCCCTGGGAATAGCGCACAGGCAATTCTGTCTACGGTTAGCTATCGATAATGGAATGAGAATACGATATTAGTTACAAGTTTTGCAGTCATTCACCGCACGCCAATCACCCGGTTGGAATGCCTGAGCAGGCGACCATAAAACAGAGTTGTTTGATTCGATTGCATCGCATTGAAGAGGAAAATGATTTTCGCTAGTTTGAGCAGAGAGAATTAGAAAGTAAGTAGCTCTGGCTTTGTCATGACTCCGATGAACTGACATCAATCAGAGTGCTCAGATCTGGCACGCTGTGAAGACAAGAGCCACTACTTGAAGAAGTCAGATATAATTATATTACAATATGGTATAGTTTCCGTATATTAAAAAGATGAACAAACTAAACGTCGAATAGAACTTAACTTGACCGGGTTGACTCGTTACAGGAACTTAACTTGCAAACTACTTCACTTATTCAGGTGTCCAACTTACTAGAACCCGAAACAACAAAAAGAAACTAAGGAAACGGAAGCAGCGAAACGATCGAAACTAAACCAAACCAACCATTACAACCTGAGTGTTATTCAGGCTAACAGGAATGTTACACAGAGTAACCGGAGTGTAGGACTGCAGGTCTACAGTCTCCTTGCACTTCGATCAATCAGCATAGGACTCCTGTCGGAGCTTAAACTACGCTTAGGTTTCGCTATCAATTGTGGTTTTCGTTGAAATCGTTTCGTTTCCGTTGTTTCGGCCGTTCCGTTTCACTCAGTTTTTCATGTAGTACAGGCCGCCCACGAGACATGGATACTGCTTTGTGGATTAGGGATATATCACTTATGACTACAAATCAATCGTACAAACAAACCTGTGAATCTCGCGTGAAGTCCGATCCTACGAACTAAAATCCGTGATGAACACCAAGACAGGAACTTGATCGTGGTAGGCGGATATGCCGGCGGAGGGTCGGTTAGCCCCTTATATCGGCAGCCCTGAAGGCTAGGCTGGTACTGAAACCGGGAACGCCGGAATACTAAAACCGGGAACATAAAATTACTAAAACCAGGGACACATAACAAACCCTAACGCCGGATTACTTAAACCCGGAACCTAGAAAATACACGGACTTCCAGGATTATCCCGCCAAAATATAATTATGATAATGTATCTCGGCAGATGGAGGGCGTTTCCACAGGGTGAGTTTTGAGGTAAAGTATATATGAAATAATTCATATTTGAACTGCGGTTGTAGATGAAAGTGAAGAATGATCATCGCAGTAAATTTTCCAATTTAAGCAATTGAAAAGAAGAAGCCTGTAAAAAACCAGGGCTTCAACGGGATTCGAACCCGTGACCTCCGCGATACCGTTGCGATGCTCTACCAACTGAGCTATGAAGCCACACATTGGGAGCGAGGTCAGTTAATTGAGTTGATATCTTCCCGTGAGGAGTGAAATGATGTAAAGTGTATACGAAATAATTCATATTTGAACTGCGGTTGTAGATGAAAGTGAAGAATGATCATCGCAGTAAATTTTCCGATTTAAGCAATTGGAAAGAACAAGCCTGAAAAAAATCAGGGCTTCAACGGGATTCGAACCCGTGACCTCACGGCTGCATAGCTCAGTTGGTAGCGCATCGCACCGCTATCGCGCAGGTCACGGGTTCGAATCCCGTTGAAACCCTGATTATTTTCAGGTTTGTTCTTTCCAATTGCTTAAATTGGAAAATTTACTGTGATGATCATTCTTCACTTTCAGGGTGAGGTTTGTTCTCATATCAATCCGATTAAGGGAATACTGCTAAAACGCTGATTGAAAAATGCTTGGTATGGTCCAGAAAAAAGCTGTATCGAGACAACTTAAAATTTGTTTCAATTTGTGGATTGTTCACGAGTCTTATAATCACATTGAGCATCAAAAAACGATTTTGTCTAAAGGGAGTCGAGATATCGCAATTAGCAAAAGTATTAACCGCAAGGGACTTATAAAAAGCCTGAAGACGACAAGGTGGCCCCAAGGAAACAAAAATCGCACACGCGCACGAAAAGAACTGGAAGCAGTAAAGTAAACGTCTGTGGACAGACATGGAGACCAATACAAAATCACTATTTGGCGTTTAATTAGTCAAATTTCAGGCGGGAGTTTTTCAGTCCACAGTTTCTTTTTTGCGGGTTTTATGGAAGTTTCTTTTGGAAACCATCCCCAATTCCAGATTAGAACACATTTGCAGAAACCACATTCATTTTTGACCAAATGGCCTGACTCTGTCCTCTACTTCAGACCAAAATGGATCAACACCATACTATTTGTCCCGCACAAGGGCTTACACAAGGAATACTCTGCCGTCCGTCCCCCCTTCTCCCCCGGTCTCTGGCTCCCATAATGTTGCACAAGAAAAACTTGTTCGAAAAACCACAGTTACCAACAAAGTTCGTTTCTTTTAATAACGCTGAGGAAGACTTCAATTTTACTTTACAATTTTCCTTCTCCAACAGTGGTTTTGGGAATCAAACGAGAACACGGCAGAAATGAATTTCCCTTGGCTAAACAATGTTTAATAAGTTTGTTCTTGTAACGTTGAATTGAAACAAACTACTTGGGAGCTATAAAAGTGTCCATTATTAAATACATCTTCAGGAAAAGCAAGTCAAATTCTTGACTCAAAACTAAAATACTAGGCGTTAAAGAAAAATTTCCACGAAAGACTTAGCTGCTCATGTTTGTTCTGTCTCCGGTACCGTATTGAGTAATAATTATTAAGCTGAAACGACACGGTAAAAAGGGACCAATTTGTAATTTGAGGGAAGTTCTCTAGTCCTCGGGGAAAGGCTACTTTGCAGCTACTTCGGCCATTCTGTTGAGTGCTGAGCCAGCTCTAAACCACTCAATCTGTGATTCGTTCATGGTGTGATTCAGTTGGATCTCGTCTTGGCCTCCATCTTTGTGTTCGACCACACACTTCACGGGCTGTAAAACGAGAAATCAACAGATCTAAGAACTCGAATTAAAGCCTTTAACCCGTTTTTTCGTTGCATAAAGCGAACAAGACTATTTCTACACCATCCTGGATAAGAACTGAGACAGAAATCTATCGTCGGGTTTCCCCACCCCCCGTCTCCCAGGTATTAAATTCTCCGGTCGGTGCTTGTGTCCGGTCGTTTAGCCCCCGAGTGGATTAGTCCCTAAACGTTTAGCCCCCAAAGAGAAGTCGAAAACACTGTCTACTTCTCGTTCTTTAAGGTGGCTCCCTATAGTTTTACGATCGCACGAGCGCTGAGGTAATCTGCGCGCGCTCAAAGGAAAACGTCAGTGTTTTTCGATATTTTATTACGTCAACATGAGCACAAAAAGCAAATCTGACAGTGAATTTTCTCGCGTTTGCTTCGGTGAAATTCCGCAAAATTTGGCAGATTGGTAGCAAATATTTTACTTTAGTCGGAGCTCGTTTTTCATGGAAATCTATACGACCAGATTTTTTGCAGCGGTAAAAGACATGAATTTGAAAATATCGAAAAACCTGCCTTTACAAAACCTTACTTTTTTCGTGTTTAAAATTCGTATCCCACTGGAAGCGATGTGACGTAAAAATTTTGGAAGATTTCACCGAAGGAAATTCATGAAAATCACAAATAAAGCCATAAAACAGTAAAAAACACATTTGTTTGAGCATTTATAATTCAAGACTAAATCCCCAGATTTTCCCAGAGATTACAGCAAAATACTATTTAATCATTCCTTATTACATGTAATAAGTTTGAGAGGACTAGGTGTGAAAGCGAAAAAAAACAGCATTCAAAACACAACACTTGCGCGCGTAACGCCATAAATGATTACCCTATGGAGACACCTTAAGCGTGAATGCCGGCTAATCGACTTCTGGTTGGGGGCTAACCGGCTAGGACTGATCGAATTGAGGACTAATCGACCGGCAACTCCGGTACCAATTTTTACGCTTCGGTGGAGAAAGTCATGTCCAGGTCTCGAATCCGTAGCACTCTATCTGGAGTCTGGCGCACAAACCATTCAGCCACCGTGTCTCCAAATCGATACAATCCGAAATCTCGTACCTCGAATCCTCGCCAAACTGGGCTTGTGTATGTTTTTTACTATGACCATGTGCACGCGGCTATTCCGACCGACAACATTGAAATGGTTTTACAATGTAACCTATCAGTAAAACAGCGCGTCCGTTTCGCCACCAAACGTATTAAGTCAGTACGCAGTGGCCAAAAGATTTCGTGAGTAGACACAAGTTGAAAACCTGTCTCTACTTGCGACTACGATTAATAGAGAACGGAAACTAGATTATATATTTACCTTGCCAGGCGCAAGGTCGTTAAGACCTAGCAAAGAGAGCTTGTCATCAGGCTGAACCTTGTCATAGTCAGCTGAATCAGCAAAAGTCAAAGGCAGGAGTCCTGCGATAAAAAAACGAAACAAGATGTAAGAGCAGAGCGACTGGCCAAATATTCACATTTCCTCACACGTGGACGACTCCTAAGTTCACATATAAACTACTGCTGCAACCGTTCAGTTGTCTCTGAAATTACCAGGAATTTCGTTCCGTGAAATCAGGACTTTAGCTATTTATCACTTTCATGTTTACAAAGGTCAATTAACCGCCGTATCGAGTTTGTAAAGCTCATGTTTCGAGAGTTGGCCCTTCGACCAAACAAAGTACTTTGAAGCAGAAGTGTAACAGCTCTCGTAAGCTTGTAATTCTCTTCATTGTTAGCAGCTGTTATTGTTTTAGGGCTAGGGGCATTGTTTCTGTTGTTTGTTCTATTGTTCTCTCAAAGGGTATCAAGCCATTCATATCAGACCTTACGAGAGTTGCTACATCAGCCCTTTCAAGAGGAGCTAACACACCAAAACCCCAGCTTCACAAACTCACTACGCCGGTTAATTTACTCTTATCAACTTCAAGTTGATGCATAGCTGTAACTCACATGCCGGCCGACCCAGCCCAATAGTTTCTTTAGAAAATAATATCTTGGTTCATTATACCATAGTTAGTCCCCTCTACTAACTATGATTATATCGAGACCGCTCACTCCCATGACAAAGAAGATATTTCACCATCGGGAATTAACTCTTAACCTTCAACTCATTCCAGTCAAGTAAAGCTTGTTCCCTTTTCTATCACTACACGCCCTTTCGTTTTTGGCAATGGAAGACAGGGTCGAGGATAAAACGACAGGGCAAAATTGACTCAACTCTTAAATCGTTTAAAAATCTACATACTTGTTTCTAAACATCACTGAGTTTAAGGATTAAGGTCATGTATACTTACCCTGTTTCTTCAAATTCGTTTCTGAAAAGAAACAGTAGAAGTAAGTGGCAATATTCCTCAGTTGTAGATACATTAAGTGATCATTATTTACCGCTAGAACGGTTTTCAATCGAGTGTCGTTAAAAGTAGAACACATTTGCTTTGATTTTGCACTGCTTCGTTAAGCCTTTGTAATCCGATAAGTCCAATCGTGACCGGTTTACACAGGTTTTCCCGCGTTTCAGGTTGATTTCTTGTATTCGTTTCGGGAGTACTGGCCCTCAAACAGCATGGCCTCGGATCGACCCCAGGACCCGACTTCACTTGAGTCTGTTGTTGAGTCTTGTCCCTATTCCAAGGGTTTTTGTCCGAGTTCTTCGGCCTTCCTCCCTCCACGAAAACCAACTACCCAAGTTCCCAATTCAATCTTGATAAGCGTACACTTCACAGAGCTCTAACAGGTTTCGTGGGATTAACATTAGGCTAGCTCCGTCAATAAGTCATAGGCATAACACACGCTTCTCCTTGCCTTTCTCAACACCAACAACAAACATACCATGGATTCGTGCAAAGCTCTTAACAATGATTGCTCGTCCTCCAAGATGTCTCGGCTCCAGAGCTGCATGTTCTCTACTGCTTCCCTCACCGTAGTTCTCATCTCCGACTGCAACCCACTTCACTCCTTTAGCCTAAAGAAAAAAGGGTTTAGGTAAAGCTGTAACTTTGACAGGACTACGAATAATACCACACTGTTAAAAGAAGATTTTCTACCCGTTAAATCGAGTTTTGAACCAAACGCGAAAAGAGCTCTACTTTGAAGGCACGTTTTAAAAATGTGGCACCTGTTTGAAACTGCTGAACTACATGAATAGAAAGTATAAATGTCCCTTAATTTAAAACAATAATATTTGTCTGCCCACTAGGTTTTCAAAACTAACGACCGCTTGAAGTTAAGGAAATTTTGAAAATATTCCAGTGAGTAACTAACACACTCGCCTTCGTAAAGTGCTCCGATAAATTCCCGTAAATATCTTACCTGGCTTCAAGATTAAATTTTTGGTCCTTTGTAGCGATCCTTGAAACCTAGGTAGCATTAAAACTCCCAGCTTTTCCTTCCAGATGTAGGTTTGCATATAAAGTAGATTTACACGTTCCTCATCTGTGTCGAGCATGACCGTCACATACTTCGATGTTCTTTGTATCACTGACCATTGTTTTCCTTGAAGCCGGTTTAATCATCATCACGGGAAGATTGGGAACTAAATCACTTGTTGTAAACACAAAATGGCCGTGGCATTTATCAATCTTTCCTTGGCTTCCCGAATCACTGTTTACTGTTCATACACGTATATGTGCCGAGAGTTGTCCAAAAGAGTGCTTCTACAAACCTTTCAAGAGGAGTCTACATGATTAAACCGGCTTCGATGAAAACAATGGTCAGTAATACAAAAAACATCGAAGTATGTGACGGTCACGCTCGACACAGATGAGGAACGTATAAATCTACTTTATATGCAAACCTACAGTTGGAAGGAAAAGCTGGCAGTTTTAACGCTACCTAGGTTTCAAGGATCGCTACAAAGGACCAAAAATTTAATCTTGAAGCCAGGTAAGATATTTACGGGAATTTATCGGAGCACTTTACGAAGGAGAGTGTGTTAGTTACTCACTGGAATATTTTCAAAATTTCCTGAACTTTAAGCGGTCGTTGGGCAGACAAATTTTATTATTGTTTTAAATTAAGGGACATTTATACTTTCTATTCATGTAGTTCAGCAGTTTCAAACAGGTGCCACATTTTTAAAACGTGCCTTCAAAGTAGAGCTCTTTTCGCGTTTGGTTCAAAACTCGATTTAACGGGTAGAAAATCTTCTTTTAACCGTTGAAGGAACAACATTGAATTATAATTGCAACATGGCTAAACAAACTGCTATGATATATCTATAGTTGAAAAAAGAATTGGGACTTTTGAGCGAATATTAGTTTTTTTAGAGCGCCGGCAATATGTGCTATTTTTCCAGTTTCGGCAGGCATGAAACTTGTGTCGAGCGGACCGAACTTCAATCAATCCTAGAAAACTTCAATTGGAATTTTTAATGAAACAAAACTCATTTTAGTGATTGACTAGGTAAGGGCTTTGAAATCCCAGCTTATGAGAAAAATCGAATTTTCGAAGTAAAATCAGTGGTCGGTTCTTACAGAGACAGTCTCTTAAAGATTCGTGTATATAGTGTATCTGATTGGTTCGTACACTGATTGGTACACAGATCCTTGTTGCACAACGTGATCAGCAAAGTATTTTTCCACTCCAACTCAGGCGTTTCTCTCAGTGGAGAATAGACCAGTTTCAAGTTAACCAAGAACGGTGAATAAAAAGAGTAAAGAATCATCTGTATTATCATATCTCTCAGTTAGTATGCACGCTGTGATTGGTCAATTTAGCGGGCCGTACTCTCCTGTAAGGCCCACTAAAATTTAAAGTTGGTTTTGCTGCCAAACTGTTTCGTGATTTATCGTTAACTGTTCTTAACTTTTATAGCAAGTGAAAGTTTTAAACTTTCTTATACTCTAAATTATGTAATAAAGCGTGCTAACGACTTAAAAACAGTTTCAAACTGACTCGTTTTGCTTTCGAGGTGCGTCAGAAATTTGAAACCTTTCCGAGTCCGCGTGAACAGAAATCGTTTCTGAACCCGTCAGACACACAGTAGAATAATAATAAATATCTTGCTAGCCTCGTCTTCTCGGTCCGTACTGTAAGTTACGGATCCTCGTTTTTTCCCCTTCGATTTATGACCCGCGCGCTTCGCGCTTGGGCCATAAAACGAAGGGGAAAAAACGAGGATCCGTAACTTACAGTACGGACCTCGAACTCGGTTAGTAAGAGGTATGTGTTAGTCTCAATCTGAAGTAAATTATTCACAATACATTATAACCCTGCACATATGCGTGTTTAGTCTTTTTATTCAGGAGTCTTGGAACTGGACTACTTAGGAACCCATAAAAAAATTCATGTATTTTCTCAGTTCACGCGTGTTCTTTATAGTTTACCTTGTAATCTCGTGCGGTGTCAGGGACGGCTCCATACTCTCCAGTCAGTTGATTCTTGACGCTGTTTACCTTATCATTCTCACTGTTGACGGCTCTGTGCGTTGAAAGAAAACAAAATCTGATTTATAATTGCTTTCGTTTCATTTGACCAATCAAATCAACGCGTGTTTGTGGACGCGTCACGCGATTGACTCGCGCGTGGGGTTAGGGTTAGTGGAACTGAAGTAGATTACCCGCGGAAAATCTAACAGTCGCCATGTCATTACCTCGGCTCCAAAAAATCTGTAGATGGTAGGAACGATTCTACCTCAAACAGACAACAAAGGTATCATGCACACCACAACAAACAGTTCAATATTTCGTTTGTAAATAAAATTCTTTACAAACAAACACCTAGCAAGTTCAAGGTACGCACCGTCCGCATATCCTTGCAGTGTAATCACTGCTTGCTCGTTGAATACTCACCCAATAAACATGTTGTTGGAAATATTATCTAAATGGCCTCTGTACTTCAGCCACGGACCAGCAGCACTATATCGAAAGAACAGAACACAAAGTTAAGTAATGAACACTACTGCAGTTTCTTGGCAAATTTTCTAGAAGCATTCCTATTCTTGTTACTCTCATTCTTGTGAATTTCCCAGTCTTACTATTCAATCAAAAAATGGCGGGAGCCTTCAAACGTTTTCTTGTGTCACGTTGCTTAGTAACATGCATGCCAAGAAACATTACATATGGCAAAGAAAACTTCGGTTGCACAGGCGGCTACCTTTACAACCGTACTTTGCATGACAGGCCAGAAAAATAGGCTATGTAAACTTTCTTCCGAAACTATGGCGTCGCTCAAAAATATCGCATCGTCTCGACTAGCTGTCCCTGGGCCTCCGAGGATGATCAAAACGGAGACTCCCCGCAACTCAAACTAAGCTTACCTGATGTGGTCTGTTGTGCACTTTCCCTTGACCTGGTTAAAACAAAATACCGCATAATTATTGCATACACACATTTCAGTTTATCAATTTCAAAGAGATATAAATTTACAAATTTGGGCATGCTTGCAGAAGTAAAGGAATGCTCGCAAAGATTTCAAACTAAAGTACGAGACACATACACATTGAATAACTTATTCAATTATCTATGCTAAATAAAACTTGTAAACGAAATATCATTTCTTGAACGAGAACATCCTTTCATACTTGAAACAGAACTCGTAACAGACTCATAATTAACGGGCAGCCCCCAGTGGAAGTGATTAGCTTCAAATTCGTCCTCTCACGCCACGCCTCGCCCAATCTTTTCGAAAGGGACGACCGCCACATTGCTTCTCCCATCCCCTAATGGCAGCGATAAACTTGTCTTCTCTACTGGAGTTACTAGCTCCAAACTACCTCTGGCTGGTACTCTCCATATCTTATTATAGCCTGGACACTGTTTGCCGGGGATCCAAGTGAGGATTTATTACCAATACGTAAATCAAAACTGTTTCTATATTAATAATTACCTTGATCAAAATCGTCATGTCCTCAAGGTCCTTACCGTCCCACTTGTCAAATGGAGTGAGAAGTTGAAGCCGGTTGCTGAGAGAAAAGAAAGACACTAAACAACTAAGCTCGTGATCAAAGACTGAGCAACATGCAATTATTCTTCATGGCGTACAGATACTGTTGAACAAGCCTCAGGACCGCAAAGAACAAGTATTGATCAAGTTCTTGTTTTACAAATTCCCAGATTAGACATCGCCATAACCATAACCTTATTAGTAGGATTCTGCTGGTATACTGATGCAGATGCTTCAATATGATTGGCTGAGCTATTGTACACAATTAGCCAATAGTAATCGTGTACTAATTATAGACGACTACTTCCCAGGGATTATAGAGAAAAGTGAAATATAACTGGTTAATTGAGACCCAAGAAATCTTAAGCAATTAAGGACATTCACCCTTGTGCCTTAAAAATGCGACTTAAAAACCTCAAAATAGTTGAAGGGATGACAAACTCGCTCACACAGCTGCAAGTTTCCAAGCGATTTCCTTTGGCGAAATACTTCTTAAAATGTAGAGTAATAATTGCTAATCAATGTTTTAAAGAAATTTAGAAGAATTAAAATAAAACAATTAAAATATTCACTCTCAATTCCTATGAGCTGATAGCTAGATCAGGCTTTCGCCTCATTACAATCACCTCGCAGCAATTTTGAGTTCATAATCGAATCCGGCGTTACAGGTAATTTGTTTTTGAAAGCGTTTGACATGGTGTTCATAGCCTGCGTAGCCGTCGTTTCTTTCTCAAGCGCGCGAGGCGTGAACGAAAAGCTTGCCATAATCGCGCGTGACAAATCCCTTTCGTGCCGTAAGCCTTTGCGTGTCTTTCAAGCTTTTTGTTTACCTCTCGCGCGCTTAGGAAGGAAACGATTGCAACACAGGCTATGGTGTTCAACGCCATAAGAACTTACCTTTGAGGATTTACGTCTACTGTCACTGATGAACTGTCTACTGGAGGTTCCTGTAAATAGGCAGAGAGAAACTTTGTCATAACATCCTTGGAAAGACCAAGTGTGAAAGCCAAGAAAACATTAGGAGACAGAGCTTTCCAGGTAGCTGCTCCTTTCGTATGGAATAAGCTGCCAAGGTCCGCGCGCGAAGCAACGAACTTAGAATCTTTTAAGACTTTAATTAAGACATTTTTATTTAAGGAATCATTTCAGTTATCTTAGCATATCTATATCTTTATTTGTAATTATCTTTTACCCACTTAATGTAAATATTTTTTATGATTTTGATAGGAAGATTTGTAAAATTTTAGTTATTAATTACTGTTGTGATGCGCTTTTGAATATTTTATAGAAAAGGCGCAATACAAATAATAAATGTTATGTTATGTTATGTTATGTTAATCAAAATTTAAAAGCAGAATAGAGCTCATTCATTTTGGGGGACTAAGTACTCATTCAACTGACATTCTGCCACAGTGAATTTTAAAAATATTCAGCAGATTACGAACATGATGTATTATGATCGTAGTGGCTCATGCTACTGAAAATAGAAGCAGTTTGAGTGGTTCTTAACCCCAAACTATCTTCCCAATAAAATATAACATATTAACATAAAAATAATCAGCAGACGCAAGACTTAAACTAGTAGCTGTTCCTCTTCTTGTGTGACTTGGAGAGACGGACGGAGGGATGGGGGTGCGATATTATGGTCCTTTATATACTGAAGGGTATGAAAACATACTGTACCTGTTCATCGAAGTTATACACAACTTAAGCAGTTGTGAAATTAAAGCCTGGAAAAAAAATCAGGCTTGGACGGGATCCCGTTCAAGCCTGAACAATTTTTTTCAGGCTTTAATCTCACAACTGCTCAAGTTATGTATATAAACGCAGTGATCAATCATGTCTTCACATCTTTCTCGGCAGTTCAAATATATTATCTTTCACATATTGACTTGTTTATATCGAAGTATGAGTATTGTGCAAACACTGTGCTTTTGACACCAGTCTAAGCGATAGTCCTCTGTGTGCCCTCTAAGGGATCCGATTTCAAAACTGTCAAAAGTGAGTGATCATGTGGCTTATAAAGAAGATACTTATAAAAAAGACTTGCTTCTCAGAGGGAAATGCCACTACCAATCACAAAACCAGTTATAATAACACTTACCTGGTACGTATCCTCACCAGGATCAAAGCCCTGCAAGCACAAAGATTTGAGATTTAAACCCATTTCTCCTCCAAATAACCTTATAAGCTCAGGAAATAAAACTATGAGAATAAACGAGTTTGTCATAGAGGAGGGACTGTCTTGATCAAAATCGAATTCTCCCAACCGACATTTTAAGCAGATGTTGTTTTCTTTTCTCTTGTTAACCGGCTTCAACTTCTTACATAAACGCCTACCCAAGACCTCCCTCCACTTAGGGTAGACAATGATAAGGTCTTTAACTGACAATTATTATATGGCTAGCTCCGTGAGCGGGCAAGACGAATCAAATCCTGTGCTGTGATTGGCTACCCGAGCGGGCAAGATGGAGCTATCTTGCCCGCTTGGGACTACTTGCCGTGTCCTGCAAGAAAAATTTCCCCGAAAGCCACATAATAAATCCTTTATTGCCCAAGCTTGTTCGGTCAAGATGGCTGGATATTGGCCTCGTTCTTTTTTTGCGAGTTTATGGACCTCGACTCCGTCTCTGTCCATAAACCCGCAAAAAAAGAACTTGGTCAATATCCAGCCATCTTGACCTCACACTTGGTCAATAATCCATACTTAGGGTGCTGTAACTCAGAAGATGTTTACCTTATTAGGCAGTTCATCGCCATATGGACTTTCAAGTTTGAATGAATCACCTACAGACATTTAAAGAAGACAACATAATTGACCATATTTTCAGAACTGCAATTCAAACTTTGCTGTCAGTAATTGAGGAAACTGAATGTATATCTCACCATTTGGGCAAGTTAAAGAGTCTGATTCAGGGTTAAAACTCAGGTCACCAGCAATGGACAGTGCAGTCACCATCTGCAGATCAATAAAATAGAGTGATACATTTAACAAATAAATTCCTTATTGCCGTGCGACTGTTCAGTAATTGAACGCAGATGACGTCAAAATATGCCAAGACAAAAGTGGAACACATACATACATACATACATACATACATACAAACAAACAAACAAACAAACAAACAAACAAACATACATACATACATACATACATACATACATACATACATACATACATACATACATACATACATACATACATACATACATACAACATACATACATACATACATTACATAATTATTTTGTTTATTTATACTCGATGAATTGGAGCTTACTAGGCTCCTAGCTTAAATAGCTAATGCATCAAGTTTAAAATAGGTGATAACCGTGTGTGTCACTGATGTTAATGGTGTCATCTATGCATCTGTTTTCCAATTGATCATACGTAAGAACTAGTCAAAGATATTATCTCAAATCTGTTTAAAAGCCATCTGCTAACATCTGCCTGTCAGTCAGTCTGTCAGTCTGTCGGTCAGTCAGTCAATTGGTCAGTTAGACAGTTGGTCGGTTGGTCAGTCAGTCAGTCCTATGGTCTGTCTGTCAACCTTCCTACCAACCTACATATTTACCTACCCCAAAAGCAAACAAGAGGCCACATGTGCCACTATTACTGCTACCATTTGTTATAAGTTTTGATTAACTGTTGATGACTTTGTGGTATCACCCTTTCCCTTTTTCAGACTTCCATATCAATCAAAGTACACAAACAAATTTATGTACCATTCATCAGCATGTACAGTAGCTGCCTCGTTACATATTTCCCAACTCCAAGACCAAACTTGGACAAAGATGCCACAAAAAAAACTGTACAAGTTGAGTTGTTCTTACCTCAGGCGATGTGACAAAAGCATGAGTAGCAGGGTTAGCATCATTACGCCCTGTGAAATTTCTGTTGTATGATGTGACTATTGTGTTAGCTTCTCCCATCTTGACATCTTTTCTGAAAACACAAAGCAAAGGTTCAGCCAATACATTTATACGTTAAACCGCAGTTATACAGTGCGGACATCTATCGCACTGAGTATCATCTGGGAAGGGAGCTCTTCCTCCACAAACCATGTTTACCAAGCTCTACTCAATGATGTTTTTTTCAGACCATAACTTCTAACTGTAGTCTATTCTTAGTGCAGCTTTTCACTCCAATCATTTCCTGAGATGAAGCTACAAGCTACAAGTTACAGCTTTCACTGCGTTGTGTTCTTGGACAAGATATTTTTCTCTCACAGTTTCCCTTTCCACCAGTACATTATAATATATATATGGATATCATAAAATTGACAAAATGTTGGGTGACAGGCCGTGACAAACCAGCATCTACTAATACATAAGGGGGAGCAGCTATGCCGCTGATGTCACTTATATTAATATACCTCTATATACACCTGAGTGAAGGGCTCAATTGGGGAATGTGAATGTAAAACGCCTTGCCTGAGAAGACAATGAAAGAGAAGCGATGACAGCCAGGGATCAAACTCTTCATCACCATGTCTAAAGTCTACAAGACCATTGTACATGATCTAGTTTGAAGGTCAAACTATTTTCGTCAAACCTGTTCCACTGTCCAATGCAAGGTCCACAAGCATTTGCTAACACTGTTCCTCCAAACTCTCTCAATGTCTCTGCCTGTTAGAGAGACAAATTGAATACAAATTTTCAGGACATACTCTAGCCAAGGAGTTCTCGGGTTCATGATTGACTATACGACTGCTTTACAAGAAGTTAAGTGAAGAGTCATTATCAAGACTTAACATAGGCTTTAACAGGAACCAGAGACCGTCACTCAAGAAAAGCCTCCTACATTCAGGGTGGGCTTTACATGTTCAACAAAATCAATGAACATTTAATACACAATCTATACATTTTAGTTCAAATTTCAAACAAGTTTGGTTTTTACTTCAGATTACTTACAATTCCATCTCTTTCAATGGTTGCACGAATTTGTTCAGATCCAGGAGTGACTGTGAACATTGACCTATGACAGAATCCGTAATTATACTTTTAATAAGTTTAACAGGGTTATTACCTTAATCCACTGATGGAGGTCCAATTTGTTTTATTTTTGTCTGAGATGGGCTCTCTGGATGTGTTTTCCACTTTTAGCGATAATATTTTCAAATTTACGTCTACCGTATTTTTAATGAATAATTATCATATTCATAAAATGGTTGATAGTTGAGACTTCTTGTTAATTCTATTTTGTCAAACCCATGTTGTGCTGCAGAGTGCTGACAAATCTGGCCAGCTTCACTTCCACTGAGGATATCAGATGAGGTAATGAGATTTCCTTCCTTAGTCTGTGATGGGCAGCAGAAGTAGAGTGTTTTCGAACTGAGATGGGGTAGGGGTTTATAAACAGTTTCTCATGAGAGCCCAGAAATTGAATGCAGTCATCAGATGTGCCCTTACCTGGATTTCAGTCCATGTTTGAGAGCCTGCTGTGCAATACTTGCAGCTCTTGTCATATCTTCATAGCTACTATTAGTACAGCTGCCAATTAGACCTGTCAAGAAAACAAGATAACAGCTTGTCAGTCAAACTCAAAATATTATTTTCATTATTTATATTTATATTTGCAACAATTGCTTCCGTGGCTTAGTGGAGATGAAGGTGGACTACAAAATCAGAGATCAGGCATTCAAATCTAGGTGAGTACAAAAGCAAATCTTGTGTATGGGAATAGTATGGTAAATGCTGTTGGGGGAGGTGATATAAAGACCTCAATAATACAGACATTCTGGGAGACATTATTTTCATTAGCGGTGCTGGAGTCAGTAATGTGCAACCCACCAACTCTAATGTCCATTGGCCAGCCTTTCTCTTGTGCTGTTGAACCTAATTTGGAGATGGGATGAGCCAAGTCTGGTGTAAATGGACCATTCACATGTGGCTCAAGCTGGGAAGAGAAAGCATTAGAGATTAATACCATCACAGTTGAGCCCTGCTATTTCACCTCTCATGGGAAACAAAAAATTGCTTGAAGTAGTGGGAGTTCGAAGTAACTAATGGTAAATAACTGAAGGGCACATCCAAGAGAAATTATTTTGAGCTTGAAATACTGTAACCAGGAATTCAAAATAACCAAGTTCGAATTAGCACAATATAACAATAAAACTTAAGCTGATAGTTGAGTTTACTGCTCATTTTTTTTTCTTTGTGAACAGACAGTACTTGAAGTCATGCTAGAACCGAGAAAATAAATCTCGAATTGTCATCTCAGTGATTAGTTCAGTGCTCAAAACAACCTTCATCTTAAAAACCATTGCTAGCCAGCCAAATTAAATGCTTTATTGCTGGAGAGAAACGAATTCTTTTTGAGAGACATGCAACTCCTCTAACTTGTAAAATTGGCATTCATCTTGAAACATGATGACTAACAATAGAGAGGAGGCACCAAGTGCTCACCTCACTGAGATTTATCTCGATGACTTGGTCATAATCTGCTCCACTGTCAGACTGAAGAAACGTTGCATGTTTGTTGGCGAGGTCAGCAATCTGTGGCCTTCCAGTTGCAATGAGGTATTTCTCCATCCTGTTATTGTACGGAAAAACTGATGTTGTGGCACCAATTTCAGCACCCATGTTACAAATTGTTCCCATACCTATTAAAATGACGATAAGATGGAAATAGGGCTGTCAGGTCATGCATACAAATAACTTTTGTTTCCACTACTTAACTGCTGGTAGGATTTCTACAAGTTTGACAGTTTGGCAGCTCAGTTTGGCAGCCATTTTCTTATGACTTAGCTCACTGGCTGGGTGAATGGTTACAAGGCCCATTTGACACAGTCAATGTTTTCTTCAGCTGTTTTAATTGCTCTAAATCTTTGGAGATCTCTTTGGATTGCAAATATCAAACAATTGGTTGACAGATATAATAATAAGTATGCCAAAAAGTGCAAGTTAGCTGTCAGTATTTAATTAAAGAAGCATTTTTCAAAAGATACATGTAGAAAAGCTTACCTGTACAGGAAATAGAATCTACTCCAGGTCCAAAATATTCTACAATAGCGCCAGTTCCTCCCTTTACTGTTAAGATTCCAGCAACTTTCAGGATAACATCTGTCAAAACAAACACAACCATACACAAAGTTACAGAAGCTTGTATCCTCTTATGTGTCACTTATGGGAGGCGTGGTGGCCTCATGGTTAGTGCGCTCGACTCCAGATCGAGCGGTCCAGGTTTGAGTCCAGGCCGGGGACGTCGTGTTGTGTTCTTGGACAAGACACTTTACTCTAACAGTGCCTCTCTCCACCCAGCTGTGTAAATGGATACTGACAAAATTGATGCTGGGGGTAATGATGCAATGGACTAGCATGCCATCCAGGGGGGAGTATAAATACTCCTAGTCATTTTATGCTTAGTACAGTAACCAGAGATAAGTGCCAGCCTGACGGGCCAGCAGACTTTACCTTTTTAATGTGTAACTTAACTCAAGATTATCTTTGAACAATTGATAATTAAATAAAATCCATGACAAAATTGCTCATTGTGATTAATTCAAGTTCCCTCAGTTTACCTGTGATGACCATCCACCAAGGACACACCAATTTTGAAATTATATTGAAAACAAATGTTCACAGCAGACACAGAAATAGTACATTAATAAACAATCAGAAATTGAGTGGTTTGTACCTTTGGGTGAAGTCCAGCCCTTAAGCTCTCCAGTCAGTTTGACTCCTATGACCTGTTCATTTCAAGGAAAAATTATCGGCCAAAATGCTAACAATGTTAATCACGGCAGATGACTCACAACTACTTCCTTAGGAGAATTTCATTTGCAGTAACATCCTTAATCCTGTCATCAGCTTCACAAGCAACAACAACGACAACATCAACAACAATTATAGTTCACTTGTACCTCATCAAAAAAAAAATACACTGCAGTAGTTATCTATAACAATCACATTTGAAGAAAAAAAGATAACAGGGTACCTAAAATAACTATAAGAAGCTTAACTAATTAGCTTCTAAAATCAGTGATTTGAACAAATACATTAACATTTCAAATAAGTTGTGACTGCAGTAATTTGAAGAGAAAGCAATTCTTTTCATTCTGTTTTCCAGTTTTTTGCACAAAAGCCAAATTATCACTCTGGAATTTTAAAGGAATCCAAAACAGCCTAACCAATCAAATTGCTGTGTTGCCCACTTGTGTTATTTTAGGTTCTTCTGACACTGAAAAATCCAATGACAAGTTTGACCAGGAAGCAAGACTCCATGAGATCTTTCAAGTATTTAAGTACTCCAAAGCAGTATCTACCATGTTCACTGAAATTCTTTTATTTGCATATTTTAACTCTCTGAAAACAACAGCCACTCTTAAAGTACGAAAGCTACACTATATGAGCCAAAGGTAAGGCCCCTAATAGCCTGCCATCTGCCCTTCCCTTTCACAAATCTACTTAATGTGGGCGTTACTATCAGAATTCCAAAGTAAGTATTTAAAGACATGATGATATTTTATTTTCCATTAAATACGGGCTCTAAGCTTTAAACTGGCAGTGAGAGCAATTGTGTTTTATTGCCAGAATCACAACCTCAGAATAAGCAACAATGATTTCTGACTTTAGTAATGACACTTTCATTCAAAATAATGAAGGCTGCTGTTTTTCAAGTTTAGCCATAAGCAATCTGTTTTAATCTTCTCCAATTTTACTCTGAGAATTCTTTTGAGTTCTTTTACAATATTAAGCCATCACTGTGATATTTCAGTTAATTCTATGAACATTTGATCAGCCCTAAAATTGCCTAAAATTGTGAGACCTAGCCCTTTTAAGATATGACTGATATTCTACCTTGGGGCACTTGAGTTCCCATGGTATGTCAGCCATAACATCAACAGCATCTGCTCCACCAACACCAATACACAAACCACCAAGGCCACCTTGAAACAAAAGGGTGTGTTAATATAAAAGTGGTACCTAATTACATGTATGATGTAAGGAAATAAATAATATAATTAAGTGAACTGTTGGTGAACTACTTTTAATGGGCAAACGACCTTGGCAGTAATAAAGAAAATGTGACAAAGTTCTCATACCCATTTACCGGTAATATTTCATCACGCAAAAACAAAGGAAATCATGACTGTGACTGTGGTGTTTGGATATCCGATCTTGCTTAGTATGGATTGTTACAATTTTATTTTTTAAGTTTCAATTGAGAAGATATATCAAACACTCAAGAAAGTGTTTGACCGCATTACCAAGCACCTTGAAGCTCGTCAAAAATACTCTGGTACGCGTCATATTTTCAACTCTCTTCTTGGAAATGTATTCAAATGCAGTCTTTCGTGTTTGATATACTACTTGAAGCTTTAATGAGAATTCAACTCATATTTTCAACTCTCTTCTTGGAAATGTAGTCAAACGAAGTCTTTCATGGTTGATATATTACTTCAAGCTTTAATGAGATTTCAACCCATGACCTTTACAGTGGCAGAGCAGAACCTCTGCCTATCAGCTATCAGCTATGAGCTATCAGAATGAGACACCTATCTAACATGGAAATGACCTTCCATGGGTGGGTAGGGATCTTTTCTGTACTTTTGAACTAACCTCCATTTGGTGTGTGACTGTCAGTGCCGATCAGAAGCACACCAGGAAAACCATAATTTTCCAGAACGATTTGATGAATGATCCCGCTGCCTGGTTTCCAAAACCCAACACCATATTTTGCTGAGGCTGTAGCTAAGAAATTATAGACTTCTTCATTGATTTCTTTAGCTTTCTTCAAGTCTTCCTCACCTCCAACTTGTGCTTCTATCAAGTGATCACAGTGGACAGTTGTTGGAACTGCAACCTTTGTAGAAAATTAACAACAAAATTTAATTGAAGCCACTGTAGCGTATAGACAATTCTGAGTGTTCAAAATTTATCAAATGAGCACTTCACCAATGTTTTGACGGTATGCCTGTATTAGGAGCTTTGCTAAGCAGTCTTCCACAACAAGACGATAAGGCAAACACAGATAACACTACTAACAATGATTTCACAGCTTTTTCTAACATAGCAATTTGCTACATGTATATGTGGTATTCATTATTTTTGGAACTTGCTGGATGGAGAAGGTTGCTATTAGTCATAGTTTATTGTTGTATTAAAAAACACAACACAGTGAAAATGGTCACAGCTTGAAATCTAGATGTTTATCTGAATTTAAAGTCCAGTGAACTATCTGTAATGTCATATCTACTCGAAAAAGTACCATGGCATTTCCTACATTTTTAAAGTTTTTACAGTGTTTATTCAAGGGTGGCTCTTATAATTTTATATCCAACAATGATAGCATCAAGAACTGAAACTCCATTCAAAATATCAATGCCACCCTTTTTTCCTACTGGAATCAAGTAGATGCATAGAAACATAAGCACCTCTTTAGAGCTCAAGTAAGAGTGCAGCACTTATTTGAGGGCAGTTCTTTTAATTCATTCATTTGTGGCCTTTTTGTGGTACTTAATCAAGGCAACACTTTTTCCAGTAAATACACTACACCATGACTAAAAGTTAAGCCTCTGTTTTGTCTTTTAGAGAGTTCTGGATGCACTCACCTTAGGAAGTCCACTAGAGATAAACTGAAGCATAGCCATCTGAAATCAAATTAACCCATCAACTTGGTATTGACTGAACTGGGATAGGTCAAGGCTAATAAATAAATTATTGACAAAGTTTTTTGCAATGAGTGGGCACATATCTACATATTGACCACTTCCAGACACCCTAATAACATAACAAGAAGTTTTGCTCAGCAGCTGGCTCAAAACCAGAAAGGTGCTGATGGATAAATTTTCTCAAATGTTAAGTTTCTGATATGCAGGTCAAGGGAGGTTTTCTACATGTCATGAGTAGGTTTCACTGATATACTTGTAACATGGACAGCACAGTCCTCCTTTTCCACAGGTGCATATGCTACATGAGACAGACCTGTAAATTTATCCTATGGTCTTCCTGTCACTAGTTCTGCCATTTTGCGTTCAAGCAAACATGGACAGAAGAAATTGGTCACCTACAATAATATAAGTTGGGGCCATCATGAAAGGGAACATTGAAGTTCCTTCAGCCACAGCTGTCAATAGGGGCCGTAACCTGTAACATCCGTTATGGCTGAGTACATCTGATGGGCCCTTGATGTTACAGGTGAACTTGCCTTTAAGGTGGTTGTACACAAAGTTACAAGTTTGAAACGAGTGTGAAGATCAATGCTACAGTGGAATCAAAACTTGATGACCGCCCTGCTTCAGTAATATAGAAGTCGTATGTTCCTACCTAGACAATTTTAGTAACTTGTTTCAGTTGTAATGTAATTTAACAGCAGCTGTAAAATAAATATAGAGCAGTTTTCAAGTGAGTGTCGAAAGTAATCAGGCAATACACCCTATTCCAGAATGGTGGCCAATTTAATATTCTTTTGTCTGCATGTTAATTAGCCCTCTTTGCCTCATTTTCACTTCAAAATTCTTTTGTATATTGTACATGTTGACGAGGCAAAGAGGGCTAATTACCATGTAAACAAAAAAACAATAAACCGGCTGCCATTTTGGAATAAAGTGTATTGCTTTGGTTTTGAAACAAAAAAATGATTGATTGAAATGATGGAATGATTAATTATTTTTGGTTTTGGTTTAACTACAGTTTGAGATTGGCTGAGTAGTCTAATTGGTACGTAATTAGTTGATCTTGGTTTTACAGCACTCATTTGAAAACCGCTCTATTTTGCAATGAATAGAAACTATTCATGTAAGCACTCCTCTGAGACTTCTCGTTACCTGAGCTGTAGCATCTTGCATAGCAACACGATCAGGCCTCAACTTTAAGTATGACACACCCCTTTTTATATCCTGTCAAAACACGACCAAGAAGCGAAAATAATTTGTAAGAACATTTCTGCTCCAAAACACACACATGTATTCATAGGACAATACTCTAGCATACAACTGAACAACCCTAGAGTAATAAGCACTTAATGACTGGTTCCAAGGGAAACAGTGAGTTTTGTTTCCCCGAGACCCTCAATGTTGAAGCCAAGGGGAACATTGAGGTCAAGGGGAAACAAAACTCACTGTTTCCCGTGGGGCCAGTCATTAAGTGTTCTGTTATACCTCCTAACTCAAAAATAGAAAAAACTGCAAAGAAATCGATTGCTTGACGCTGGCTGACTTACAAATTTGTCATGGTTTCAAGAAGCACAACCTGATCATGTGCGAATCGAAAGTTCAAGTTGTTGTTTCCCTAGCGAGTTAGTGAGTTTTGTGCGCCCTAGAGAGTTGGTGAGTTTTGACCCACGACACATGACACGTTCTCCTCCAATTGGAAAATGTATTTGAGTTGGCAGGTTTAACAAAGAGTCTTGCCTTGGTAAAAGAGCATCTGACTCAATATTCTGTTTTTAAAACTGGAATGGTATCTGAAACCAATAAGCTTGCAGATGCCTGCAAAATATCTGTTACCTTAACTGATAACATAACTATGTACTTATTGGAGCTTGGGAGCTAGGGTACTGAACTATGAATCAATTAATGCAGAATATTATACTACATTCTTCAACATAGCTACGTGTAAGTAAAACTATGCAGTTTCATTACTAAACTCACCCTGCTTTTCTGTCCTGTGTACCTTCAAAATTTTCTATTCTAATTCTTTGATTTCTAATGAAGCTTCAGCTGGTGATGAGCTGGTTGTTAGCTACATTTCTGAATTGGGAATATCTCTGTATTATGAATAATGGTGAAAATGTTTTGATAGTCATAAACTAAACACCTCCACCAGCAGTCAAAACGTATGTACATGTACTTGCATGTAAAAGAAGAGAATCCAATATGCCAAATGCATTGCCAACATTGATTGTGCCACTGTACAAGACAACAGCACATGTTTGTCAGCATATAATAGTAAGAATAGTGCCGATATCGATGTTATACTGGTGGTGTGTTTGCCAAACTGTTCCCATTTGTTTACTAAAAATAAGCCACAAAAGCAAGAAAGTTCCTATGATTAATTTTAAGTCTATTGTACCTGGTTTGCTGGGTCATCCAAATGAGAGTAAAGAATTTTTTCAGACAGAGTCAAAGGCCTGTTAAGCCTGTAAAGAAATGATTTTGCTGCTAAATAAAAACAGCCTTCATTTGTCAAATCAGAAAAACCAGGATAAAATTGTTACTCTTATCACTAATACATGTATCTAGGTGCTTCACAGTTTGAAAAATTTAAAAACCAATTTTATGGTATTATGGAGCTTTTTCCACATCAAGAAGGTAGTAGACAGGCTTTAAAAGGCTGTGAACTATCTTCTTGAGAAGAAAAGGACTTCCTTCCACAAACTCTCCTGACTGCAAGCTAAATGAACAAATAAATGAATGAATGAATGAATAACTTTATTGTCGTGTCAAAAATTCTAGCTAGCTGTAAACAGTACGCTATTATTGTGGACACCTACAGTACCGCTCAGAAGAAACCTTCGCATTTTGCGAACAGTTACAGAATGGATACAGAACGGGTATGACAAGACGAACAGAATGGGTACAAAACGGGTACAGAATGGAATGGGTACACATGGAAATGGAACGGAAACTGAACGCGTTCTGTCGAGCATTCCCTGTGAAGTTTCTTCTTCTCGGTCCTGTATTATATACTAATAATAATTCTAAAATTCCAATCATTAAAAACATATGGGACATAGCTAATTAACTACAGCATAAAAGAAGACTAGGCTAATAAAACTGATTAGGACATAAGACAATTAAGTACAATTTTCGCTAATTTATTCCGTCAGGTTCATTGTTCTTAGCTGACTTTTAAATTTGTTAAGGGTTTCTGACTTTCTAAGGTCTTTACTCAGCTTTGCCCACAGTTTAGGCCCTAGATAGCTTAGGCTGTGTTTGCCATGAGTTACCATGTTGAACCTGGGTATGCCAAAGTCCGCATTTCTCAGAGCGTGGCAGCTTATATTCTTATGAAACAGTTTACCTATATAGGAAGGGGCAATGTTGTTTTTGACCTAATAAGAGATAATAATATTATGTGTAGAGTAGGTAGTTGGGCCATTTGCAATAGTTCCTCATATGTGGTACTCTTGCTGCAATAAACTGCATATAATCCTCGTTCCTGTAAACATTCCACTTTGTGTGTACTGGATGAGCAACAAAAGTCCCATACTATTTGACAATAGGTCAGGTGTGGTAGTATTGCTAATTTGTAGATCTCAAGTTTGGCTTTTGTTGAAATCATGTTCCAGCACTTACGGTGAACAATGAGATTTAAATTTAATTGATTTAACTATAATTTTTAACTATAAGTAATTATTAGATTTTATTGTAATTTTTATCAAATTTAAGATTTTCTATCACCATTCTTACTAGCTTTTAGGGTTGCGCCTCACATGGGTAACTTTATTTTCCCATTCGCGCAATTCCTATTGGTCCTTTTCTTCTTTTAATTATATTGTAATTTTGTGACCAATAAAGTTGATAGATACAGACACAAAGTCATATTAAAGCAAAGTAAGGTAAGTATGCATAAGAGCCAAGTGGACCATCAGGCTGGTGCTTAAATCTCCAGTGGTTTCTGTAGCATGAAGTGATTAGGAGTATTTTTACTCCACCCCCTCCCTCTGGCCCCGGATGGGATGCTTCTCCATTCCAGGGTTACCCCCAGCATTAAATTCGCCGGTGTACATCTGGGTGGAGAGAGGCACTGTGCTTTAAAACCATTTTTTCCAGGACTTACCTATCACGAACTATTCTCAAATTGTCTTCCAAGTGTTGATAATTCAGATATTTGTCTGGTTCAAATTTGCTCAAAGCCACCTTGGTAAGGAAGAAAAAATCAAAGTTCAAATTACCTCATTTACGCTAACTATACATAGCTGGCACAAGGCCACAGACTAAATGCAATTAATACATATAGGGGGTCTGTCTCTTCATGTAGAGAGCAACCCCTTTTCATTTTAACCATTTGTATAGGTAATCACATTAAATGTAAGTGCAATTAATTAAGGATTAACACTACAAGTCATATTATAAAATTCTCTCAAAATTGCACAAGCCTTTAGGTGAGTGCAATTTTTAGAAAGAATTTCAATTGTCATGAGTAATGACACAAGTAGTGTTATGTTGTGCTACACAATGGTTTTACCATAATTATAATGGTCAGTTTGGTCCTGGAAAATTAAAGTGCACCTAACCCTTTTCTTTTTTCTTGGCTAAAACGAACCTACTTGTTGTTTGAAATATTTTACTTCTGCAAAAAAATTTTGGACTCTGTTAAATCCTTGATTTTCTGTACCCAACGAAATCTCAACAATAGCCTAAAATTGCCACCATTTTGTTTCACAACCATTTTTGAGGAGAATGGGTCCAGTGGCTATTGTGACGTCCACCCACGAAAGTTGAGTACCTACGTGCAGAGGTCACCAAGTCTTGAAAACTGCAACACTTACGTCGCTCTTATAAACATGAAGCATTCCAGAAAGTAAAACACAAACTGGATTTAATAGAACAACCATACCTTGACAAAATACAATCTCGTTAACGACAAATGTTAACAGGCTATAAGCATGCATGGGAATCTTGTGTTTAGGTGACGAAATTACCATCCAACTGACTCAAAGCAGTCCTTGAGATTTCTTTCGGGCTTTTTGATTGCCTGCTCCTCCACTTCGTATCTAGCTTTCCATTCCTAATATACAAGCATCTCGTCCACAAAGAAGTCTTCCCTGTCGTCACTTGAAATATTGCAAATTGCTCTCAAAGCTCTAAGCAGCGAGTTCACAGTTGTCAAATGTGTTCAATCGAGGTTTATTTTGGAGTCTTCTGAATCCAAACTTAACTCTGACTCCAGTGACGAAAAAGAAATAATTTGAAACAAAACTCGAGACATTTTAGTCCCAAAATATATTGGAATGATTAGTTTTGTTTTCCATTTTCTTGAGCAAATACCGAGAGCCGACTGAGACGCTATTGTGTTTGGTTCATGGGGAGACGTCATCAGCAACTGCCATCCCAGACTCCCTAAACACGGTCGCACAACAATTCAGCGCGACTTTGAAAGAGCATAGAAAATTGAGGATTCAACCAAATTCAAAAATGTTTTTGCTCAAATGCTTTGAATAACAAGTGGATTCATTTTTATTAGTGGAAAAAAGTTTTTGGGGTTAGGTGCACTTTAAGCAAGCATTAATTTTATGTGTGTTAATTCTACTTCTTCTTTTCTTTCCAACCGCACCATTTTTAAAATACTATAATTTTCAATATATGAATGTAACCACATTTTTTGAAAGAATTTACTAAATAAATGATTTCTAGATATAGACAATAGTTATCAGAGTCATCAGATTAATTGTGGATACAGTAATTATGTCCAACCAACTTGTAACATGTCTAGCCAAAAGAGAGATTTGAAAGGAAACATGTCCAGCTATGCTGATAATAAACATAGGCACGCAAGGCGTGCAAGAGTTATTTTTTTGTGAACTATAAGTCTCGGAGATAACAGCATTCATGGAACTGTTTACAGTAATGATTTGGTTGATTTGACAAGTTTTTTGGTTGCGATGTACAGCAAGAAAGAAACTGGGAGTTTATGATGTACATACAATGTTACATCGGTAATGGTCAGATAACTAAATAGTAAGCCATAAAATGTTTGACTGAAGAAACTACAGTAATCTGACACGTCTCCAGATTAATGTAGATACCATCTTATTTTCTAACAGGCAATTTTATTCGTTCTTTGATACAACCCACACTGTGATTGGTCGGACACTCGCACATGCATAACTCCCTCACTCACCGATCACGTAGCCCTTCCCCCCGGCGGGGGGACTCCCTTATATGGGCTATATAGGTCTGTGCGACCCCGAAGGGTATGGTTTTTGAGCCGTTTTGGTCATAAATAGGGTATCGATTTTAGCTGATTTTGGCCATTTTGGTCATAAATAGGGTATGGTTTTTGCACTCTAGCCTTGATATGGGTATGCTTTAAGAAGACGCCACTTTTTCATTATTATCGAAAAGAAAATCAACAAAAGCCCTTCGCAAATTTATATGTTTATGGTAATTTAACATTGGTTTGAACTAGGGAGCTAATTATAACGCAGGTCTGAAACAGGGTTTTGATTTGAGGGTCAGGTCGTAAATAGGGTTTCGAATTTTTGGTCAGGTCATAAATAGGGTAAGGAATATCGCAGATTTTGGTCATAAATAGGGTAAGGGTTTTGGGAAGCGGGCCACACACCCCCGACCAATTTTTCTGGGAGCCCCCTCGGGAGCCCTTCCAGCCCCCAAGAAGAATTTTTGCTCAAAAATACTCAAGTAAGAGAACTTTTCGCATTTTATACGAGTCGTAAGTTTACCCTTTTTACATAACACTACTTCACCGAAAATTGAAAGAAAGAGAAAAAAAACCTCTCTGGCACATTGAAAGTCTGATTTAATTAAATTGCACTTTAACTTGGTACCACACAGTCTTCAAAGGACATTTGAACAGTTTTCATACTTTTTACCTTTAAAAAATATCGGACTGAAAAGAATGTCATAAAATGTCCATCAAATAAAAATATTAAACTGCTACTGCAGAGACGTAAAAACCGTCCAGAAATGAAAGCTTCTTTTTTGTTTAATATCCTGGGAACACTAGCCGATAACTTGTAAGCTCTAATTGAATTTACTCCCATATGAAAAACAAAAGTGTCGAGTTACCATTTGTAACTAAAAATAGCAAACATCTCGTGGGAACAAGTGGTGACGATTCGTCAGCTCTAATTGAATTTACCACCTTGTGAAAAACAAGAGTGTCAAATTACCCATTGTAACTAAAAAGTAAAAATATCTCGTTATATTTGCATGCAATAAGAACAAAGCAATCGTTACCTGCACTTACTATTGTAAATGTTAGAACTGCTTCAAATCTAAATAGTCTCGTCTCCTCTAAAACATGTCTTAAGAACTAGAACCGACGATTCGTGACCTCTAACTGAATTAACTCCTTGTGAAAAACAAAAGTATCAAGTTACCCTTTGTAATTAAAAATAAAAATCTCGTGCCATTTGCCTACTACTAACTCATGAACTGCTTCAAAACTCAAGACTCATCTCGTTCATAACTAGCCACCATTACACTGAAAATTATGCACTCTGAAACAACCCAATGTACGTATGTAACTGTCACACTCCCCTCCAAACCGGACTAAAAATCGCAAACCGGCAACATACACATCACTCTTTATTTTTCAATCACCGAAGTCCTTGTGTTTATACATACCTTGTGTTTCTCACGTACCATTTACCTTTACAACAAGAAATTTGATTGGCTGTTCATAGTAGATCTAATCTGATTGGTGTGACATACATACATCTCTCACTCACTCACTCACTCACTCACTCACTCACTCACTCACTCACTCACTCACTCACTCACTCACTCACCCATTGACCCATCCATAACATACCCGACGCGCCGACTAAGAGGTATTTTTTTTTACAAAAAAATAACTCAAAAATCACTTCTAGTACGGAAAACACTGTCACATCTACATGTATTTTCTCCACACCACATCAATAGTAATATAGAGTCAAGCAGACAAGAAATTACCTTTTGCGCAGCAACATACGAGGTGGTGAACAGTCTGCCATGATAGACTGCTGCTCGGACAGAAAACAAAGCCTGAAATGAAGATGAAACCAGCTATGAACATGGCATGAGCTGCAAGCACAAGTAAACACACTCTAAAAAGGACGCACTTGGGATAAGTTCTTACTGTCCCTAAGTAGTGAATTACAGCATGAACATGGAATGAAAATAATTAAATGAGTGATAAAAACAATAGGGAGCTACCTCTACTATCTGAGTAACAGATGTCTGCTTGCCTATGCACCAGCTCTTAGACAGAGACAGGGGGACAAAGTATGTGGAAGAGGCCCTCCTTTTATCCTCTTCCTATCTAATCCTCGAGTAGGTATCCTGCTTACAGGTAAACATATATATGTCTGAAGTGAAAAATGTCCTTTTAGAGGGAAGAAATTATACATATGATGTAGGCCGATTTGTTCTTTAGGTTAGAATGATTTTCATTCATTCATTCATTCTACCTGTTCCTATCCATTGGCACTCACTTATTCCCATAATTTGGATCTTCATCTGATTCATCACTCTCGCAACTTGTGCGGACTTTCCTGCGGTATACATTGTTCTCACATTCCAGTTCCCTATTCTAATCTGAGTCCTTGGGGTCATTAGTGGTTTGTTCAGCTCCTGAGCATCCTCTCGGCTTTGGCTCAAGGGCGTCATACTTTGCCTACCTAAGCAAGGTACCACATTGGCCCCAAGAGAAGGTTGCCTTCGAGAGTTTAAGGTTTCTGTAATCTGCTTTGTTTTAAGGGGGCGGGTGATTGACCCACCGCCCAACCCCCAACCTGGAGGACCAGGGGCTGTGCTTTATCTGGTCTCTACCCCTCGACCAATCCGGCATGGTTAAACCTGCCAGGGACTAGAGTCCCAGCCGGCACAGCTCTTAGGGTCATTGAGACATCCAAGCCTCACCACCACTACAAGGTGACAGCCCAAGGTGAAGCAGAATGATTTTAGTCTAGATTAATTTGTTTCAACCCTAGGTTAATTTTTTTTTCCTTTTCGAGAGTTCTTAAAAATAATAACTCACACAACACTCATCCCTTTCAGTTCTAATAACCCTATCCTTCAGATCCTATATCAACCCACTACCCCCCCCCCTCTCCAACACCTAGATTTGAACACCTGATCTCTGATTTTGTAGCCACCTTCACCTCCACTAAGCCACCCAAGCGATTGTTGCAAATTTGCTCATGTTTGTTGGTCTGATAAGTTATTGGTCCCAGACTTCCCCTTCCCCTTTGATACAAATTCACCTATGTTGAAATCATTCTGACCAAAAGAACAAATAATCTATTGACCAACAACACATATAGGTTTACAGTGGTTTCACTACCTGTCGAGTTCGCCATGTTCAAGTTCGGTACATGTTTACTACCCACAGGCCGAGTTTGCTACCTCAGCTAACCAGGTTTGGCTCGGCAGTGGATGAAAGAACAAGGAATAATCTATATGTACCTATGTCCCGTATTTTTAGTTTTATCGATAGTAGAGAATGCAAATTAAATAGGTAGTGAACTGGAAGTTCTGGGTAGCGAACATGTAGTGAACTCAAACACAGCCAACTCGATATGTAGCGAAACCAGCTGTTACCCATATATATGTTCAAACCATGTTCTATCCAAAACAGATATTTTAAAAACTCACATATGAACTGTACCCAATTGGGAAATAAGATAAGACAATGAACTTTGAAATTCCATTGGCATATCTTACATGTAGATATGGGTAAGGCAGAAGGTGGAATAAGTTAATAGAAGTACTTTTAAAGAAACAGGCTAATCAATCTTTGTCAAAACCTCTGTGAAAGTGAATGCCTATTTAATTGATTCCTTTGAAAGGTGTTTTCCTTATTCTTCACTAAACACTTGGTTTAGTGACTTGTTTAATTTTTCACCCCTTACCAAGGGAAGGAGGTCAAGAGAGAATTCAGTGTGCGCCAATTTACATGACTTGTTTATTTTGTCTGTTGACACGCAACACCATTAATAAATATTTTTGGTAAATTATTGAACTTGACAACTGAAAAGAGTTGAAAAGAGTACATTACAAGTTTTGGGTTCTAATGTTACTTTTTATATTTTATGTTGAAAGGTGGTTTCACTGACAAAGTAACCTGATATATTATTGTAAACTGCTCCTATGTACACTGTTAAAGGAGGGGTGAAAATCTAAGGTGCAAATCGATAGGTACATGCATGCAAGTGTTCTTTGGTCGAGCCTATTAAAGGTCTCTAGTAAACGAATGGTATTGAACATCACCTTGCATTTGAGCAGTGCAAATCTGCAAAGGAATCTCATAATTACTACATGTAAGACGTGAAAAGAGAAAGGTCAACACGTCCACATACATTTTAAACCAAGAGGCACGTTTTTCAAGGCAAGATATATCTTCGGAAGCTTGGAGAGATTGCGCAAAAAAAACATTTTGCGTGCCATGCCTGCGTTCCATTTTAAAACTAAGTTTAACGCAATATCTGTACTTAAATAGCCCTGAAGTCAATCAGATGAAGCAGGTAAGCTTATATTAGATCACGGTTCGTTCAGCGATCTAACTCAGTGATTGTTAATAGCTCTTTCTTGTTTTTACTACGTAAAATATCATCAGACCTTACCTTTCTGGTAAATACTCGTTGCATCTTTGCAGACAGAGGTAAATACCAGGCAAAAAGGCATAAAACAATGCCACTTGTACGATTTCCTCTCGCTCCTCTCTCGTACTTTTACACTGCCTCTTTGGCACGCATGATCACGCGATTGTCCGCTGTCAAAAAAAAAAAATAAATCGCGGGCTATTGTGTAAAGTCCAATATTCCGAAAGAGTTTCAGAAATTGCACGGAGTACCCGAACACTGTATCAGCAATAACATAGTCATCTTTTTTATTCATTTACATTCATGTAAAAGAAATGTACTGTTATTTACCTATGTTACTGGGTCTTTCTGAGCCGTTGAGAAGGGATTTGACTAGAATGTCTATCATTTATCTAGCAGGAGGCGTGGACCTTTGGACCCGTAGACTACGAGTAGTCCTCTTTTGCTTAGTCCATCGTGCGTGACGTGAGAGGAAACTGCGAGAAAAAAATAGCAGCGCGAAGCCATTTTCTGTCTCGCAGTTTTCTTTCTCTTCACGCACGACGGACTAAGCGAAAGAGGGACTACTCTTACAGTCTATTGGACCCGTGGACCCGTGGACCTATGGGCTGTGGAGTGTAGACTGAATGTCTGTGTGTAGCACGGCACGAAAAATCGCCTTTGTCGGGCGTTAAATGTATGTTCAAAGGTTTTGTAAAGGCACCCTTTGCACGCTTTTGACGATCTTCAACGCGCATTTAAGCCTCTTTAAGATCATTTGCCCGGGACCTTTGCTACCCACGTCAAAGGCGGTAAAGACCGTTTTCACTCACCAGTGAATGCCTTTGATTTGCGCGAAGGTGATCCTTTGATACACCTTTGCTTACTGTCAAAGGCGGGTTAAAAGTGTAATCAAATCTGTCTGCGATTCAAGTCAAACGTTTGCTTTTAAGTAGGCCAATACGCAGGCCAAAGGTTTGTCAAAGGTGCTCTGCGCGTTCCGCGCTCGCTTCTCGCCCGAACTTCTCGCTCGCGCTCCTCGTTCGCGCTTCGCGACCTTTTATCGCGTTTCGCGCGATCCACATCTTAAACGCCTTTTCTGCTTGCTACACTAGCTTTGTAGCTCTGTTGTTGTTGTATACGAAAGATGCAATCACATCTGTACAGCCTTGCTTTATGCTTGACAATTCTGGAAGGAATATACCAGCTTTAACAAAGTTTTTTTGTACCAAACTATTTGCAAATGTTGACGGAAAGGCGGCCCGGGAAGATCATCGTGCCTGATTTTAATCTGAAAATTAATAAGCTTAACTTCATCTCAGTTTTAATTTTTTTTCGTTTTTATCGGAAGTAAAATTGCAAAATGTGGATAAAATTAGTAGACATTGGTTTCAACAACACTCAATAAATTAACCCCTTTCCTAAACTACTGAGACAATCTGAGATGAGGGCAATTTAGACAACTTACGGCTATGATACAGTAGTCACACAGGTCCTCACCCCTGCCGTTCTCTCCTTCCATAGTCAACTAGGCCTTTCCCCTTTGCAGACTATGAGCGGACAAAAACGTGATAAGGACTCAATAAATCTTAGCAGTGTGTATGTTTCGTTTCATGTTTGTATTTTCAAGGCCCAAAAATAAACTACAACTACCGTTTGTCAAGACGGTTTTGAATTTTATCGTAGTATTTTACTTTGAGTTTCGTTTATTTTAACTTCAATAATATATAATACGCAGAAGTAGAAAATCTGACAATTATACTTCTCACGCCAACGTTTGTAACTTGATACTTTGTTTTCCTCGGCAAGGTATGCAACACGATACCCTTGTTACTTCGAAAATATAAGAATAGATTTTTTAAACTCGCTGCTGGAGATACATGTATATGGAATGAAGTTAGATATCTGATGAACATTCGAAGGGGAACTATGTTGTTTTATATAAAGCGCAAAATTTCACCTCACCGATAAACAAGAACTAAGCTACAGTAATTATCAAATAGTCACGTCGAGTCACGGAATAGTGCGTTCTTACCCACGGGAGGGAGGGAACGTCTACCTCCCGTTTTTCCTCGGGGGTGCCTTTGACATAGGAGAGCAAAGGTATAAAGCTGAAGTCCAAGTTATTGACATGTTTGGCCTTGCCTTTTGACGGAGGTCAAATGTATGGCAAATTCATAAGATATTTGATTCCTCCTTTCACCTGCGTCAAAGGTGGAGTCAAAGGGGTGCGATCCATTCAACCAAACTTCAACCGAAAAAGCCGGGCCCGGGGCCGAGAATGGAAATTGAATTTGACCTTTCCCACCTTTTCTCAATCCCATTACCTCGTAGCCTGCGTCGCAGACAGTCTAAACCACCGGACTATATCGGGGATTTTGTGAAACGTCGGGCTGCAACGCAGGCTAATTACCTTGCTGTTCGGTACTCTCCATGTTCAACATATAGATCGTTTTCACGTGACGTCATCACTTTCTAAAATCCAAAACGAAAGAGCCAACAACGTTTTTGTCCTCATCAGGCACAAGAGGCGTTATATTTATATCTGTTTACAATTTTACAGCTCAATAGCGTGCTTCGTTTGGAATCCAGAGCATTTTGAATTTCAGGGTTATGGAGGTGCGTGACACAAGGCTATGATCGAGTTTGTCGAAAAATATATACTTATCCCATGATTTTGAGCCTTTTTAGTTAAAAATGCTAAGTTAAAGCATTAGGAAAAGTGCTTATGTAAATGCTTGTTTGATCAGTACTGATAATCAGTCGCCTAGATAGCCAAAGTAAGTTCCTGATGTTTACACTATTTTCCGGCCGCCATATTGGTGTACCACGGAGGTACACCAACATGACGTTTTCATACTGGGCTGTGTAAATATCGGCGAAACATTTAGACGAATATCTGAAGTTTGGGGAAACGCACAGGCCTAAAACTTGGAGAAGTGGCTTATTTAGTTATCTTCTATAACATCATAATTTCATAGCTTTTTCGACTGGATGGTTTTCGATTTATTATTATTTTTTTATTGCGTGACAGTGAAAACGATCTATATTGGAGGAAAACACTTATCATTGCAGCTTTTATAGATTGCTAACGGCGGATTTATCGGTGTAACTAGTACATCCATGTGCAGTAACAACAGTTATGTAGCTGTGTTACCGCAGTGTACGTTTTGGCTGTTAAAAACGGTCTGTTACCCGTGAGAATTTTTAATGCTCTTTTCGTTTATTCGAAAGTGGCGTTTGAAGGTCTTTGAACACCTTGTATCACCTCGTTCGAGGTGATACACTTCTGATGTTAATCAATGGTACTGCTGCAAAACGCTGCCAGTTTCATGTGCTGCGCGTGTGGCGTGCGTGTTTCCAAATGTGGGTTTTTACCGAAAAAAGATCCTTAGCTTCCTAACTAGCTATAGGACGTTGGTCGAAAACAAGGTAATACCTGCATAAAGAAATTTCACGACTAAATTAGTTTTATATTTTCAAAAGGGGAAAAGAAAACAAAACCATGTCTTCAGGAAGTCGCTTAGTATGTTAACCGGTGGTACAGCTGTAAACTGCTGACAGTTTCATGCACTGCGCATGCGGCGCGCACAACAAATGTGTTTCCTGTAGGAGCACGTTGTTCAAGAGAATCAATACCGCATGAAGTGAAACTTCCACTAACTATAAAGTCACAATCAGACACAGTTATAAACAATTATATTGTATCTAACATGAAATACGAGCAGTCTAACTTAGCTGCATGAAGACAAACGAGGTCGTGTTTCGCCGTAAGGGATTGCTATAGCATGGTAACTTCTGACACACTTGCGTTCTATGGTAGTTTTATGCTTTAAGCAAGGAAAAAATATATACTAATCGTAAAAGCCTGGAATAAATTTTATCACATATCAGAATTAATAATACACATGAAAAAATTACTTGATTCTGATTGGCTAAGAGCAGTGCAGTTCAAGTGTAACACCAGTGCAAAAAGTGTAACATCAGTGCAAAAAGTGTAACACCAGTGCAAAAAGTGTAACATCAGTGCAAAAAGTGTAACACCAGTGCAAATTACACATCAAAATTCTGGATTATGATTGACTGAAAGATAATAGGAATTTTTCTAAGAAAATGATATCAGGTAAAATGATGACGAAAATTTTGTGTTGAAACTTTGAAAAAAGTTTTCTCAAATAAGAAAAAATGGCTCCAAGAAAGATCTTCCGGCACTTCCTCCGCGCGAATTTTTTCATGTTTATATTATTAATAAGTAATCATACGGTTTTTCTCGTTCAATTTGGAGTTAATTTGCACTTGTGAGTTTTTCAAAAAGCTGAAATTACACTCGCCGAAGCGGCTCGTGCAATTTCAGCGTTTTGAAAAACTCACTCGTGCAAATTAATTCCAAATTGAACTCGAAACCGTATGATTACCTATACAAATATATCTTATTAGATGGTTTGGTGTGTAGTATCGCTGTATATTTTTAGGAGTTGTGCCGTATTTTGACGAGCCCGTAGTGCGAGTCAAAATAGAAACAATGAGTAAAAATATGCAGCGATACTAAACACACCAAAACATCTAATAAGAGATTTATTATCCAACTGCTGTAGTCAATAAATTTATCAGTGAAAGAGGGAGAGTGTGACAGCTTTGCGAGCGCGCGCCGACCTGTACGGCAAACAGGTTCTCTACTGTACAAATACGGCAAACAGGTTTTCTACTGTACAATATCGCTGTATATTTGTACTGTTATTTGGACGGTATTCGCTGCAGTTGTTGTAAGAATAAGCAGTTCTACTGGCCGTATTGTCTCTTTCATTTGCATAACAGAAACTAGAGGTTATAATTAACAGCAGATGAAACTGGTAGCAGTTTGCAGGTGTACAACGGATTAATCAGTTTAAGCAACCGTTTTTATTGGTTCACCTCAAAGTTCGTCAAAAATACTCCGCTGCGCGTCGTACTTTCAACTCTCTTCTTGGTGTTTGGAAATGTGGTCAAACACGGTCATTCATGATCGTGTTTTATATACTACTTACAAAATTCAAGACGCACGGATATAATTAAGCAATTTTATTTTAATTTGACCGCAAACTTTATGAACCATTCGGTTGAGGTATTTTTTTTTTGCAAACAGAGGATCTGACAGAGTGACGTCTGGAACGCTTTTCTGCTCTCGTTCACTGAGGATTGGTAGTTCTGTTTGCAAAGACAGAAATCATTTGCTCTTTAAAAGTGATCCAGTTGGTCCGTGGCATGGGAAACCAAAACTATCTTAGCTTGGGGTACAACATCTTGTAAGTCAAACGATCAGTGCCCTGAAGTCTTAGCTTAACGGTGATCCAACTAGTTTATGGCGAGAAGGAAGAAAACTCTGTTAACTTTGTAAACATTGTTGCAAGTCATACTCTCACTGACCTTAAAAAAATCAGTCAATGCCATGAACTCCTTTTGTGAATTTCTGCTGCAGCGCTCTCCCAAAGTCTTCGAATTTGCAGACCTTCGTTCGACGTACATCGCTATTTGTGTCTTCAACAGTTTTCTGTCCTATACCGCCATCATGCTGAACGCTGTGACAATCCACGCGATAAGAAAAAGTTCTTCATTGCCAAAGACTTTAAAAACATTGCTTCTGAGCCTTGCTGTTTCAGATGTTGGTGTTGGTTTGTTGGGACAGCCTCTTTACACCTCACTTTTGTTAAATTGGTTACAACAAAAAGACCCTGGCTGTAAAATCCATTTGGCTTTTGCGATCACAGTAAGTATTGTTTCCTTGGCCTCTTTCTTTAGTGTTGTGGCTGTAAGTGTAGACAGGTTCTTGGCAATTCATCTTCATCTCAGATATCAGGAACTTGTGACTCACAAGCGTGTTATTGCTGTGGTGATCTCAATCTGGCTGCTTAGTGTACTTTTTCCTTGCTTGGTCTTCTGGGTCTCGCGCGATATTTTGTTGCCTATTGAGCTTTCTGTTGGAGGTTTTTGTCTTCTTCTTACAACAGTGGCTTACATCAGAATTTATTTAGCCGTACGACGTCACAAGAATCAGATTCAGGTTCTGCAAGTACAAGACGTAGCAGAGAGTGGCGAAATAGCAAATTTTGCTAGCCTCATTAAATCTGCGGTCGGTTTATTCTACGTATATCTGGTGTTTTTGATTTGTTATTTGCCATACCTTGTCGGTTTGGTCGCCTTTGACTTGAACGGCCCCAGTATCTCTTTAAAGAGATTTTCCCTTTTCTCGTGGATTCTTGTATATCTCAACTCATCACTGAACCCAATAATTTACTGCTGGAAGATGAGACACATTCGACACGCTGTCATGGACATATTGAGGAACATACCTTGGTTTAGAAATAGCGCTACACAGTAATCTTAAGACCGGCCACTTTCAGTGTTTTTGTTGTTTAATCCAGTAATTTAAATACATAAACAACAGCGGTTTAAAACCACCCTAAGGACTGTAACTGTTTGTAAAATTTTCTCCATTTCAAATTCTTTGTTATATGTCTTCATCGATGCCGCAAAGTTGATGTAGTTTTTCATCTTGTACTTTTTAATAAGCACTAATTAAAATCAGTTGTTTGAAAAGTTCCCATTTATATAGCGGCACTGTTGGCTGTCAGCCTAGTAATTATGTAGCTGATAATAATGTGAATGAAGATCAAAATATTCCAACTTGAGTTTTATCTACTGTGGATATTAATCATATTTTGAATATTGCCAAAGTTGTTTATACTCGGGCTATGCACTGTGTCATATTCAATTGTGTATGGATTGTGACTTTATATTTAGTGGTAGTTTCACTTCATATGGTGTTGATTCCCTTGAATAATGTGCTGCTTCAGGAAAAACTATCACCCGCATTTGGAAACACGCACGCCACATGCGCAGCACATGAAACTGGCAGCGTTTTGCAGGTGTACCATTAATTAGCATCAGAAGCATATCACCTCGAACGAGGTGATATGCTTCTGTTAACATACTAAGCGTCTTTTTGAAGATATATTCCTTTTTTCTCTTTTGAAATTATAAAACGAATTTATTTATGAAATTTCTTGTATGCAGGTACCAACTTTTTTTCGATCAACGCTCTAGGCATGTAGCTCAGGATCTTTATACGGTAGTGTTCTCATCTATATCTCTTTTACCACGTCCAAAAGATCCGAAATAGAAGAGAGTTTTGTAGTTTTTCGAAAAAGATATAGCTTGGTTAATAGAAACAACAAATAGGCAGACACTGTTGACATTTTCATGGTTTGAATGTGATGAGTAATCCATAAGCTGTAGATTGGCGTTTGTCTTATCTTGTTCACTATTCACGGGTATTTCTGTGATACCATTATTGCATTTGTTCCATCAACTGACAAAGAGTTCTAGTAATGATCCATCAAAGAATAAGTGATATGAATAGCTGGAAACTGTTGTCAATCACCTTAAGCACCTTAACTTCTCTTTCAAAACGAGTCCTGATGCACAACCCTTTCATATTAAAATGAGTTTGTCTTGAACTTTCATTGTCTTGCAAATCAAACTCATTTCCATATCAAAGGTTCTGCACCAGGACTCGTTTTGAAACAGCGGTAAAAAGTAACTCGGAAATGACTTATTAGCCCATGTCTATTTTTCGGTGTTTTTAAAACTGGTTATTCATCAGTGAATTCATGCGTTTCAAGTTGATCTCGTTACCATTGTTCGCTCCTACTTGTGGAGCCGACATTGGAACAAATAGTAATTTCATTGCAGTCGTCGGTTTAGCGGAAAGCATTACATAGGCTAGGAGTATGTTTTAAATCGCGAAATAAATGAAACTAATAATTTAAGTTACATTGCACAAATTAACATATGAATATGATCAAATGCACGGTTTTGTTCGCCGCCGGAACCAACAGTACATATTTAGACTTTTTCTTTCTTTTTTTCTGTTCCAATATTTTAATTTGATAAAAATTGACCAAATCTAAGTGTCTTACTATTATTATTATTATTATTATTATTATTATTATATTTACTTTCTTTTCTTTTCTTTTCTTTTTTTTCTTTTTTTTACTATTACATACCATACTAACATTACCTACAATACTTACATTACTTACAATACAACCGTTACTTACACTACGATTACTACTTACACTACGATTACAAACACCACAAATACTACAGACACGCTGCCTACACAACTGATAATACAAATCTTACTCTACATTGTACTCTAATTACACAATTACTTTTTTAATCAAAACTATAACAAAATTCTCGAACGTGATTGGCTAACAGCAGCCCGATTTGAGCATTAATTGGACAGTGTACGCGTTATGCTTGTAATAGCATGGGTGACAAATTACTCCTTAATTTTGGCGCGAAATTTCAGCGTTAATTCATAATTTCACATGTGAAATTACAAAATTGCTATGGCAACATCTCTTGTTTCTCGATCAGTGCCAAGATGGCGTCGAGATTTAAGACGGTGACCATTGAAGAAGTTACGGTATTAAAAGAAGCGGCAGAAAACTGAAATACGTGAAAGAGCACAATTAACTGGGTGAGGGTTTTTGAGAAGTGGTGAGACGAAAATAGACTTGAGAGAAACCTAGAGATGAATCTTCCTGAGCAGTTGGATGACTGAAGTACTTGAGCGGTTTTACGCCTTTGTGTGTAAACAAGACGGAACCGATTACGAACCTGGGTCCCTAACCCTGCTGATTATCTAACCACTCAGTCCGGAAAACGGTGGTCAGAAAGCTGAAGGCCAAGGGAGTTCCAAACTCAGTGGCCACGTTTACAATTTCCACAACTGTAATGTGGTGATAAACCAAGGATATGCCGGGCAGGCTAACGCTTCCTGCACAACAAGCCGCAATGTATAATTTGTCCGCAACCATGTTCCTTGCCAGCTCTGAAGGATTTTCAACTTTGTGCATTTTCGCTTGACTTTCATTTAGGCAAGTTTTCTGAGACCATAAAGTAAATTTTTAGTGATAATTTCACTTCAAAACAAACTGTCGAAACTTTATATGGCCTCGTGCAAAATTTAAGGCCCGGTTCAAACGTCGAACTTTACATGTGCTGAACCTAATAGCCCCAATTAAGTACATGATGAGATCGACGTTTGAATCAATTAAGTTTGACAGATGTTATTTGGGTCGACCCGGGAATTAAGTTCGACATGGCCAGTCGGTCAGTTCGACTACGGAGCGACTCCGATTCAAACGTCGAACTTTTCATGTACCGAACCTAATGCATACATTACAAATACATTAAATGAATGAATTTTTACCCAGAGATCTGCACGTTTCCTATTTTTGTCACGCACACACACCTTGTTTTGATCATTTGGAACAAAATAGCGGGAAGAGCGGGACGATATGTGTTCTTATTGCTTCAAGAGCACGAAACATACTTGCCTAATTTGCATAAACCACTTCTGCATGAGGTGTTCCGTATTTGAAAACGATGAGACTGTAGCGGGTTGGAAAGCAGCTAGTTCGGTGGCGTACTGCGAGTCGTGTTTTTGAGAGAAAATGACAAAACAAATGAATCTTGAAGAAACCGACGACAGGAAAGAACTGGACGAGGAATTGCGATGTTCCTTTGGGAATAAGCGATAATATCAGGCAAACCAAATTCAAAAATCGTCTTCGGTTGTTTAATGCTGATTGCATCTGAGTCGCCTTCTTCGACTAGTTCTACCCTTCTTTATCGCACTTGCAAGAAAAGCAAGCTCTTCATTTTCACAATTTGTCTTTCCCACATTTTCCCGCCATTTTGGTCAGCAATAACCGTCGTTTGCAGTAGTGTCTCTTTTATTTTTGCAATTAAGTTCGATTAAATTAGGTTCGACGTTTGAATCAACTGCCGAACTTAATTATTTGGGTCGACCCAAATTGGTATTAGGTTCGGCACATGTAAAGTTCGACGTTTGAACCGGGCCTTAGTTTCAGCTCATTTCAACGAGCGCCGTTGTCATTTCATTCATCAGTTCATGACGAATTAGAGCCAATCATTTAAGAAAGATTTGACAGTTGCCTTAATTTTGAAACATTATGAACAAGCACGAAGAATTCGAAAGGTCTTTTTTGAGAAGAAACTCAGAAAATTACGAACTTTAGAAATAATGTGTGCTTTCAACTAAAACTACATTCTTCTTAATGTTCTCGGTTTTCTGGCGATAGAATAAACCAGTAAAAAAGTTACGGTTGTGAGCGTAATTTGTCACCCACGATATTAAAAGGTAATCAAATGGTTTTCTCGTGAAATTAGGAAATAATTTCACTTGCGTTTTGTCAAAATTCTGATAATTTCCCTCGCCTAAAGGCTCGGAAAATTATCAGAATTTTGACAAAACGCAAGTGAAATTATTTCCTAATTTCACTCGTCACCATTTAATTACACATACTAATCAAAACTATAACAAAATTCTCGAACGTGATTGGCTGTCAGCAGCGCGATTTGAGCATTAATTGGACAGTGTACGCGTCATGTTTGTAATTGGACAGTACGCGTAATTTTGCGCGCGCGCTGTTTCGGTGCACTTTCTTGAGTAAACTGCTGTGTTTTTCAGCATTGATAACGACGTTTAATCGTTGAGCGCTCAATCGATGGTTTGTTCGTTTCTCGAATTTGGGGTGTAAAGTCCAGCTCCACGTCCCTGTCGTACACCCTGGGCAACGTCCTAAAGTAGGGGAGCGCCAGTCAGGGTGAAGTACGGTGGGGAAGCCTCATTCCTCAGGGCCGCTACGGTAACCGTGAAGGCCTGACTGGAACCCTGAAACGGGGCGGCTAACGGAGCTCTGGTGAAGCTACGAAGGCTAACCCCCCTACGTGGTGGATTCATTAGGTTACTGAAACCGAATTTTGTTATAGTTTTGATTAATTGGTAACAGGGCTTCGCGTCGACCAATTCAGTCTGTAATCATACTCGTGATTAACAAATCGGACTCCCGCTTCCCGGTCGTCCGATTTTGTTAATCACTCGTATGATTACAGACCGAATTGGACTCCACTCAGTCCTATTACCATTATTAATCATATACATGAAAAAATTACTCGATTACTTGTCTAATCCATCCTCCCGTAGTCCTTCTATCTCGGGTACTGAGGAAAATCAAAGAGGATCAAGCAACTGCAGTCCTCCTAATTGCCCCGAACTGGACCGGACAGCCATGGTTTCCAGACCTCATTCAAATGCTGGTGGATCGCCAACTGCTGCTACCTCAGCGCCAATCTCTGTTGTTTCTCCCATTTCAGCCAACAGCATACCATCCCCTGTGGAAGTCCCTTCATCTAACAGTTTGGTCGCTATCAGGGACCGTTACCAAGCAACAGGCCTTTCAAAGGCAGTTGTTGACATCTTGTTGGCCTCACGGGGAACGGACGCCCAGAAGCGGCACTCAGGTCCCTGGAGGGGATGGATACACTGGTGTTCTCAACGGGGTTCCTGTCCCATTTCAGCTTCTGTAGCAGAGGTTCTTGCATTTCTTGCATCCCTAGTTACACAAGGCAATTTGGAATACAGGACTACAGCTCTCTATAGGTCAGCTATTTCTCAGGCTCATGACCCATTTGGCACTACTCAGTTAGGAATTCTCCCCGTTGTGGCTCGTTTTATGAAAGGGGTGTTTACGATTAAACCTCCCAAACCTAGATACTGCTCTACATGGAATGTTAAGACTGCCTTGTCATTCCTAGAGTCCCTTGAACCCTTAGAAGAATTGACACTAAAGCAGCTTTGTTATAAAACTGTTTTGGTATTAGCACTGACTTCAGCAGCAAGAGCTCATGAACTGTCTGCGTTGGACCTATTCTCTCAGAAAAGAGGGATCATGGGAATTTTCACTCCCCACTCATGTGAAGAACTCCAGACCTGGTCACCCAGCTCGGAAGTTTCTTTTCTTGGCATTCCCACTGAGAATCCTAAGATTTGCGTTTTTCGTAGTCTTACCGCTTATGTGGAGAGGACAAAAGGATGACGGAAATCCACCCAACTATTAGTGCCATTTGTCTCTCCGCACAAGGCAATTTCAAGTCAGTCAGTCTCTCGGTGGCTGTCAAGAGCCTTGCGTAAGGCTGGAATTGAATTGAATTACATTGGCCACTCCACTAGGGGAGCGTCTACCTCTGCCGTTGCAGCGGCAAGACTGTCTGCTGATCTTATCTTGGAAGCAACGGACTGGCCTGGTTTCTGTGCAGACCTTTGAATGGTTCTATCACAGACAGTCATCTGCTGGTGCCTTCGCAAGGGCTGTGCTTAATGGTTGGATTTTCTCAATCGCGGAATACCTCTTTGTTATACAGCTTACAGGAGGCTTTGTATTGTTGCAGGACATTAAGTTTCTATCTAGCCTCATTTGAGTATTTATTATTCATTATGCTTGTGTTACTTCGCCTTATCCTATTTGCAGAAGGCATTGTATTGTTGTAGGACCTTATGATCTCATCTAGCTTCATGTAGTATTATTAAATTGTATGGCTGTGTTACTTTGCCTTGTCCTATTCGCTTGGCAGTATTGCTTTGGTAAACTGCACCAGTATTGCGACTATCAGTCGGAGAGGGGTGAAGAAGAAATTATATTTCCCGGGAGGGTTACTTACCTGACGGGGAGATGCGGTTCTCCTCTACCTCCGTTGTTAGGAGAGAGAGCCTGGGGACGAGGTTGCGGTTTTCCCTCTAAGATGAGGATACAAAGGTAAACTATTCATTCTTTTCGTCCCTTTATTTACCCTCTCCCTACTCAGAAAGATTGTGTGCTCCCTGTGATCAGAGGCCAAAGAAAACTAAAGTGTCTGTCTCGTCAAAGAAAATTTCGGATGTTACGCTTGACTCCCCGCGTTCCCGGCCCAGGCTTACCCGCCTTAACATTTGGCGCCAGGTGTGAACATTGCCACTTCCGGCTTCTTTGCAACTGTGTTTCGCAGAAGTCGCGGACAGAACTTTTTATAATAACAAGCATGGGATTGGACCCATTTAGTGGCCATATGGCCGGACTGGTTGTAGATTCTTTCCTTCAGTATCCAGTGGCCTGTTCTTTGGTGTGTTGTATCGGGCTTTTCATTTTCTACCCAGTTTTCTATGAGAAAACAGACGCAACGAAAGGCTTGCGGTGGGTGGTTTCTTGTATTGTCGTGTTCGTTCTTCTGTCAGTGGTGTCAATGTTTCTGAAGCCGACCCTCTCATTAACCGCTCCTCGTATCATTTTTCGACCAACACCTTCTTGCTCAACATACGACCGACCACCGCGCTACATCTGCTTTACTCTGAGTGGCAATGATCATCATCAAGTGTTCTACACCACAACGTGGCGAAAATGTCAGAATTCCGATACAAATATGAAGAATGCCAGCAAATTCTACGTCATCTCCTCCTGGATACCCTCGTTCGACCACTTTATTACAAGAAGGCCTGTGAAATTTGAACCCGAAAGCTCTCCTGGTGAGACCAAGATGTCTTATGTGTTGCCTGAAAATTATTGTGTGCGTGCTGCAGGTCCCCTGGGGGAGGACAGACTAAAAGTTGCATTTTACAGCATAAACGGAACCCAATATCATCTGCTCGATTCTGGTTACATCAACAAAACTGACCTCGAGGAGTTTCATTCTGGTTGGTACCTTGTGTCCAACTGCAAGTCTTACGTGTCAAACTGGCTTTTCAACTGTACAAGGGGATACGTAAGTTCCAATTATGTGCGATTGCAGCAGTATACCAGGCTTCTCCTTCTTGAACAAAGAGGTCAGCTCCCTCAATAAGGAGATTTGGTCTAGCATGACACAAAACGATGGTAGTGGTAGTTGTAGCAGTTGTAGGAGAAGTGTAGTAGTTTACACTACCGATAGTACAGGGGCAGTAACAGCAGCATGCACGCACGATGCAGTGGTCGTCTTTATCATTTGTGGTGGTTATTCATGGCTTTATGACAATCCTGGGAACTCTTCTGCATGTGTTTGATCATGAGACGAAATTATTTTGCGGGAATGGTGTTTCAAATGCTGCCTCCAGCTGTCCTGATTCAGGTTCCAAAACTGCTACTGGCAGTGTGACACTCAAATAGGTTCTGCACATACAGATCAAAGTTTTTCCACAAACAATGGCCCAAAATCTTTCAAATTACATTGAATCAACGATAAACTTGTTCTCTGGTGTACTCTGCAGCCCAGTTTATCAAAAGTACAATGGAATATATTTTTTGTAGCTGTTCTAAATTTGCACAGTTTGTTTTTGTCAATTATCATGCAGACTTCTTTTGATTTGCATTAGATGTACAGTATTCATGTCCACCTAATGGCAGCTCGAAGGAAATTGTTTTTTGACCCATGAAGGAATTTCACATTTTTTCCCCGCGTGAAAATAGGAAAATTGCAATAAAATACTAAATTTCTCTGTGAGACCACATAATGGCTTTATGTGCAGATGCTGTTGGAGAAAGGATATTCTGTATTGGTCTTTTGCAACTCTGCCCAACACAGCATATATTTTCTCCTAACTAGCCATCATTATATAAAGTTTGCTATCTCAGAATGGAATGTAGTTAGTACTATGAGAAGTATGAAGTGTAAGAAACCAGGTAAAAATATCTCTCACTGCTTTGTACCAGACAAGAAGTGTTCTGCTCAATTTACCACAGATTCTACAAAGATTTTCAACAATTCATGAAGAAAGATAGCAGAAAGTTTCCAAGTCCTGTTTGAGGGTCTTAGTTTTCAAGTTTCAGGGTCTTAATTATAATAGTAGGACTTTTAGGGTTCATAGTTTTCAAGACACCCCCTGATGGGACCCCTTTACACACTTTCGCTGTGATAAAGATTAATCTTATAAACATGCTGTTTTACTCCTTGTATTTGGATGCCCTTGACATCTTGTTTAAGGTTGACAGTTACTGGGTGACTCTCCACAAAACTTTGCATTGGGCAGATTAAGAAACAAAATTAAGTATCCCTTACCCAAAAGGACAAACCAAAAGTATACTTTAAGTAGATGACAAGAATATGGCATCAGTATTAAGTATAATTTAAGTATACCTGAATAATACTGCATGCAATGAAGTATAATTTCAGTACAGTTTGGAAAGTATACTTACAGTATACTGCATAAGTGAAAGTAATATTTACCAAGATGAAGTAGGTTTTAAACATAGTTGAAATGTACTGCACAAATTAAGTAGAAATTATTCTGATGCCTGACAAAGTAGGGAATAAGTATAGTGGAAATATACTCCCTGAAAAGACAGTAACTAACACTGTTATTTTAATTTAACATGACAAAAAAAATATTTATATTTTTTTTTGAAGAAAAGGTGGCATGAGGGAAAGCAGGGCTTCAAATAACAGCCGGTCAACGGCCAATGTCCAGTCAAAAATAGGTTTTGTCCAGTCAAATCCTTAGATGGCCGGATAATTTGTCCAGTCGTTTTACGCTGGTAAGGAAAAAATTTAGAGTTCCAAGTTTTAAATATTTAAAGGTTCAATATTATTGGCATTTGTGAAAAAGGAGGGAAAAAAGGCGGATGCTTAACTACCAGACCAAAACTTTTTATACATGATTCATAATAGTCGTTATTGTTTATTTATGGTCTGTGTGGGTTTTGTAAACATGACGTGAGAAGGATAACAAAACCTCTCAGTGTTGGTACAAGGGTGTGAAAATAACATTAACAAGAAAGCAAGTTTACATTCATTTGTCTACTTGTCAACATTTCCGTGTGAATCACTTAAGCTATAAATACCACGATTAACTAAACACTCTATATTCCAGGCTTTTCCTGCAATGAGATTGATGCTCATGTACAATAAGTGCTATGAAATTTTACTTGTTTCATACTTAAACATCATGTGAAGGGTGGAGGGGGCACTTTTATAGCGATAAGACGTAATCAGTGTTTGTCCAGCCAAAAATGGGATATGTGCGAGCAAGAATAGGTTTGACCGGACAATTTGACCGTCACCAGCCGGGAAATTATTTGAAGCCCTGGAAAGATGTTTTTAAATTGCATTTAAGGTCATAAGTGCAGTTCACCATATGGATATTTCAGTGTGATTCAATTTTATCCTTGGTTAAAATTTTCTTCTCTTTTGTTTCAAACACATTATAAAACATTACCATACCCCAAAACAAAGCAAAAGTAAAATTTGAAGTGAGAATAAAATGAAACAACACCATATACAAACACAGTTTTTAAAGCAATCATGATAATTCCCAAAATTTATTATCTTTGATGGTAGATTGTATGGCAAGGGGTAAAATAGCCAGCCTTCAAAATTTTACTTCTCCATTTTACCCTCACTTTTTTCATTAATCAGTTTAAAATCTTATGAGTTTAGTGCCTGTAATAGGCTCTTTCCACAATCCAGTCCCATAGTACAAAATAGCACCTTCCTGAGATGCAAGCTATGGGTGTAGACAAAACCTGAACCCCCCTTCTGGACCCCTCCCCCCCCTTTCTGGACCTCCTTCTGGACCCCTCAATTTTTTCGGGGAAAATAAAAAAAAAAAAATTATAAATTAAAGTTATATGCAGTACGTGTGCTACGTACCACCGCTTCTTTCGCACTTTAGTTTCCTTCGATTCAGCATTGAGCTCGAAAGAAGGTGTTCCCCTTCATGCAACGCATTTCAAAGTTCTTGTTTAGTATTTCCGAGGAGGATCAGGAACGTTTTGCCGATTAGCTACTCAGACAAGTTCCGCAAAACTTGTCATTTTCAAGTTGCATGGACTCCCGCCATTTTCTACGCCATTTTGTTTTCCGCCATCTTGGTTTTTTCCGCTGACCAGTACCAACGAGGGGCGTTGCTTGAAACGAGACGCAACGAGACACCCAAGATGGGGATGGTGAGTCAAGATCTGCATTTGCAATCCAGCTATTATCTCTTCAATCCTTTTCCATCTTTATGCCTTTTGTGTCCAAAATAACATCTAATATTTTAATTATCTTACATTCAGTGTCAGGAGATGGGGATGATCGTCGTCTTTTTCAGAGCGTGTAAGTTTTTTCGCTGATGACATTGTGTCTTGCATCCTATTTTTCTTCATTCCGTTCATAGAATTAGGAAACTTTTTCGTATCAACTGAACGTTTGATTTGTTTCCTCATGAAGTTTGGCTGGGATAAAATAAGACTGAAAAGCAAGCATTATAATCTAAATAAGTGATTCGTAAACTTTCTATTCAGAATATCGACATTGATTGTATTATATCAATCTTTAGAAGTGATAAAACTAAATGCATTTGTTTATGCAGTTTTTTTCTGTCTTTTTGCTGACTTTGTGCCTATTACCATCGTATTTTTAACAATACTTAAAATAACACTGTTAGGCACTGAAAATTTACACGCTGTGAGAGCCCCCTGCTTTCAGATCTCAGAATGCCCAGAACAAAGGACGGTTAAATGATATCTGTGAATATAACTGCACATGAAACCTCACCATCCATCTTTTGAACGTGAAGCTCATAATTTGGTTTCCAACATCATGCATTTTTCTAGGCCGTTTTCCCACAAAGTTCATACACGTTTTGCGATGGAAACAACAGAAACATTTTTGTGTTTGGCCGCTAGCAACGCCACACGATTAATACTTAACAAGAACTTGGAAATGCGTTGCATGAAGGGGAACACCTTCTTTCGAGCTGAATGCTGAATCGAAGGAAACTAAAGTGCGAAAGAAGCGGTGGTACGTAGCACACGTATTGCCTATAACTTTAATTTATTATTTTTTTATTTTCGCCGAAAAAATTGAGGGGTCCAGAAGGGGGTCCAGAAGGGGGTCCAGGTTTTGTCTACACCCGTGTGCATTGTTTTTCACTGATGGCAAGAATAATTTTGCTGGTCGTACACAAGAAATGAACACGTGGATCTGTAACGCAAGCGGAGTGGCAATTTTCGATTTTCCCGATGAAGGAACTGTGGATGACTACCTGAAGAGAAATGGTCTGTACCCTTCCTCTACCTATATTTTCCTGCGTACACAACCCCGTCATCTTTTAGGAGATGAATTCGAAAGCAGTGAGCCTACCGGAGCAGAAAGCCTGCCAACATCTGAAGAAAGGTCTTCCGTAGCATTCTCGACAGTTTTAGGACCTACCTTAACAGCTAGTGACAGGGAAGTGTGCAAGGTGTGTGGTTGTTCCTTTAACAATGGTGAAACATGTCTCCGATGTGAGCAAAACCACGAATACTAGCAGAGTCTATTGGCTGTTTGTGCGAAAGCAGCAGAAACAGAAGCCTGAATTGGAGTCGGAAGAAGAAGGACTGCATAGTGAGAACTTTGTTTCTCCAGTGTCTCTTCATAATATGGGAGAGCTGCGTGTGGCCCATTTTCAGGATGCCATTGGTAGTCAAACTGCGCAAGACAGTGTGGCTGCATCAGGTGTATTATGTGAAAAGGGAAACTCTTCTACCAGTAAAACAGTGGTAAGTGGGCCAGAACTATCTGCTCAAGAGACTGTTACTCCATCTAGTGTTTTGCATGAAGAGGAGAACTCCTGTCCAGGACCTTTCAGAGAGCAAGAAGACCTTTGTGTAATGTCATTAACGGTGCATCGTTCAGTAATTTGCAGTGATATGATTGAGCATTTTAAGGACACAAGAGTCATGAATTCTTCATTGTTATTCACAATCATCAATGAAAGAGGAAACAAAGAAGAAGGGGTGGGTGTTGGTGTAGAGAGAGGTGTACTCATTGTTCTGGAAACAATTTGCCGACTCACGATGACGATCGGGGAACGAGAAAGAGTTCCTTTCGTAAGGCATGATCACTTCATCAAGGAATGGGAAGTAGTTGACAGAATACTTGTCAAAGGATACCAATCAGTCACATATTTCCCCATATTCCTAACAAAAGTATTCATCTGTCACTGTTTGTTTGATGCTGAAAGTATGCTTTTGGAATCCTTCATGAAGTATTTGTCACCTGTGGAAGAAGACCTAGTGAAAGAGCATCTAGAGAAAACTTGCCTCCCAGATGACAATGACGAGTTGCTTGAGTTTTTGGAGAGATTCAATTGTAGATCGGCGGTCAGTTAACGTTCAGAGAATTTGAAGAAATTACCCCGGGGGGGGGGGGGGACTCCCATATGGAATGGACGGGGATGCTCGTCGTCTCGCTTAGGGGTGTAAATTTCGTATTTTGGTCTCGCTTAGGGTGTTCTGGGCAAAATGTCATTATTTTTAGCCGTCAAGGTCTCGTTAAGGGTTGCACGCGAAGAAATAACAAAACAGAAAGAATTTTGATTCTTTATATTTACTCAATTCATATAAACAAGGTTTTCCATACCATTAATATCTAAAGTCCACTGTAACAAAATGTCGTTGTCTATTGTTAAACTGGTCTTTTCTAGGGGTCTGCATAAGCTTCGGTCACGCTCAGATTGGTCCCTTTTAGGGGTTAAATTCAAAATTTCCGACGAGCATCCCCGTCCACTCCATATGGGAGTCCCCCCCCGGGGAAATTACTGATACAAATTGCTAATCAAGAACTGATTCAGAAGCCTCATGTTATGATTTCTACCTTGACAGCCTAGTGTTTAAGAGCTGAAGCAGTATCCACAGTTTCAGAGCACCTCTGATATTCAAGGCCTCTACGATACATTAAAACCAACAACCAAAAACGTTCTTGAAATATTAGCAGTACAGCCAAACACAGAGGCAGAGCGAGATGCCTTCAAGTTTCTGCAGCGTTACATAAGAGGCTTAGACAATACCAAACTAATCCAGTTCTTGAGATTCACAACTGCATCAGATATCTTGGTCACCAGCAAGTTAGAAGTGGCCTTCACCAAACTCGAGGGTGTGGGCTGTAGGCCCATTGCACACACATGTGGACCTGTCTTAGAGCTCCCTTCCACTTATGCCAATTTTGTTGAACTAAGGGAGTAGTTTAACAACATTTTGGACAAAGATTCCTGGGAAATGGACATCAGGTGAGTGCTTTTCTGTGACAACCATTGCTGTGGCTTAAAGGGTTTTTGTTTTGAAATTTTTCAGACAAGTTTGATTTTATTTTTATTTTTTCATATTTTGTTATTTTGAATAACACAAAAATAATCAAACTGACATGAAATGTTTCAAACAGAAACAGAAGTCATTAAACCAAAGCAATTTCACATCAAAGATATCTTATGGTTTATTATGAAAGGCTAATACCTTGCATGTGTATAATTCTATACCTAACAGTTGTTCACACTCTACTGTGGGTGGGAGGTAGCTGCATCATTGCTTCACAGCTGGTAGGCAACAGAGACTGTTGAAGGTGGCAGCCACAGTGCACGTTTATTTAAAAATTTGTGTTAACCCATTGAAACCAGAGTTTCTTTGCGTGAAAGTTATCATCCTATTTTGTTTCGCTCTTTATGTGAAGACCAGGTTTTCAATTTGGTGAAATTTGGTCCCACCCATAAGGTGTCTGCTGGATAAAAACGTTTCTTTAAGTCTATTAATTCGCATGAAAGGGTATTGGATTAAACATGGCATAAAGATTAGAGTGTTTCTGTGACGTTAAGGATGCTTCATTTAAACAAGTAAACCAGATACCAGTTTTTCAAGCCAGTAACTGCATGCAGACCACTGACAAAACAGTTTAGTTTGTTGTAGATGTTGAAAAACTTAATTTTGCCAAAGTCATACAGTTTGCAATCTGCATTACACATTGTTGTGTTTACTTATTTAGAAGACCTTGCATGACATAAGCCAAGGTCAAGTGTTCTGTTTGCTCAGGCTTGTAGGATTGTTGGCTTGTAGTAACATGGGTAGGGATGCTCTTCAGAATATTAAAGTTTCCATGCAGCCCACTGGGTAATGGCACACTTTTTTAACGAATCTAGTGGCAATGTTTCATAATTATGCAAGTTTTCTATTCAATTCCACTATTAGGTCATCTCCCCAAAATAAAAGTGAAGTATTGGTTTTCTACCACTTAAGTCCATTAAAGGGATAAAAGTTATTGAAATACTTTCTGACCTTGTGTTTAGTTATGCTTTAACAGAAGTAAAATGAAGATTAATATATAATGTTTTATGTAAGTTGTTTTTTATTGGAAAGAAATTACAAAGAAATTGTTCCTTAGTTTTATTAATAGTATTTGTCAACCTTGTCCCCAGGGTCTCTTCTCTCTCTTTTCCCACCACTAAGCTTGGGAGTGGGAAGAGATAGACCCTGGGAATGTGGTTGAGTTAACTGTTTGCACGTTTATGTAATTTTGGTTAGTACTGTTTTCACAATGTTTAGAGCATTGATATCTCTCTTTGCTGTTCAAATTACTAACCAGTAGCTGGTAATAAAAGTTGTTGGAATTTTGTAGTTTGTGTCTTCCCCTTTTCAAACAAAAACTATGATAACTTTTCGACCTCTTCAATCAGTGTTACATAGACATCAAGTACTTCATTTACACCATTAGGTGGGTGCAATCCTTGTGCATTCATAACAGTCAAAGCAAATTCCTTGAACTCTTCACTGCAATCTGCCGGGCACGTGGTTGATTCATCAATGAATTCCTCAAGTTCCTGGGGATTAACAGGTACTTTGTAGTCTTCAGAGTTGTATAGGTGGGGAACTGGTGGAGAAGAAAAAACATGCAGTCTGGTCTTCCTCTTCGATAGCTGCTATTTGCAAACTTGCTTGAAGCTATAAGATGTTGGTTCCACATCTCGGCAACTTGATGGAACTCATTTCTCAATATTTGCATGAAACAAAATCGAACACATTCCAAGTGCACTGGGTCTGAATTGTTAAACAAACATAGGTCTGACAAATCTTTGAAAAAAGAAATCCACCAGCCAGGACCATCCTTTACAAATTGTGACCAATAGGATTCGATTCTTTGATTTGCAGTAGATCTGCCAATAATAAAACATCCCGGGCCAGCATATTCATCGTTGTGGGATGACCCGAGGAATGTATGAGGTGCCTCAATTGAGCTGTTTTCAGTCCCATCATCAGATCTAATTTTCCTGGGTACACCACCTAATTGCTTCACAGCATCAAGGTAGTACTTAGCAATTACTTCTGAGTTCTCATTTGTGGGGCCCACCTCCAACCAGAGAAGTCTTCTTGAAAACCCGTCGATACAGCAATGCGCACTGAACCCAAAAGGCTTCAATTTGTCATGGCCATCAGTATGCCAAACAAAATTTGGTCTATTTATTTATTTATTTATTTATTTATTAAGCTTCGGCCTTCTATTACAGATAAATAAAAAGAAAAAGAAGAGGAAGCAAAAACAAACAAACAAACAAACAAACCAAAAAAAAACAACAACAACGAAAAAAAAAAAACAGACAGCAAAACAAAACAAAATGGCCAGGGGAGCCGCTACAGCTTAGCCAATTACAGCAGCCCCCTTATTGGTCCTTTTGCTTGATACGCTCTGCGACGTAATCTCTTCTTTCGCCTGCTTTCTACGCCATCAGGATCAATTTCCCTGAGAAGAGTCATGATCCTCGCTCTTTTGACAATAATTCCCTTCATTCTGAGCCGTGCCCACATCTTGCGGTATCCCACAAAACAACCAACTCTACCAAGTTCCTTCTCGATGGCACTCAATTAATCATCAGAGACGAAACTTCTTCTTGATAATCCTTATAAGAGGTAAGCCTTCTCTTTTTAGTTGACAAGCTAATGTTTATGTCATGGAGCTTCAAAAATTCAAGTATTTCGAGGTTGTTGTAGCCTTGTTTGAAATACTACGATACAAGCTCCAAGGAATCTTCAGGACAACCATCACTTCCTCTCATACATGGTGTATATACTGGCAAAGGCATGTTCTACCTTACAAATTCAGTTGCACACAAAATGGCTGTGCTAAAATTTCCGCCTTTTTATCGGTCTGAGAGAGACTGGTAACGTCTCACAAGATTAAAACTAGATTGTAAAAAATTGAAACTGGACTGTGGGTAGAATAACACTAGACGGCAAAAAATTAAAACTGGACTGTGCAAAATTAAAACTGGACTGTGAAAATTAACACCGGACTGTGAAAATTAAAACTGGACTGTGAAAATTAAAACTGGACTGTGAAAATTAAAACTGGACTGTGAAAATTAAAACTGGACTGTGAGCCTCCAGGGCCATCGTAAATTTCACTGCTTTAGTTGTGTGTATAACTGCGATGATCAATCATATTTTCATATCTTTCTACGCAGTTCAAATATATGGTCATTCATATATTCACTTATAGAATCTATTAGAGTTATGAATAATGCTCTGAAAATTGCATATGTAAATTACATCTCGTTCTGAATATCCAAATAAAGTTTAAAGAAACGTTAATCGACTCATGTGTGGTGTTTTTCGCCTTCCTGGGCCGTCTGAAGCGTCTTTTTACGAAATTATTTTTGGCCGCAGACCGGTAAGACAATCTTGTCTCACCGGTATCCGGCCAAAAGTAATTTCGTAGAAAGACGCTTCAGTCAGGAAGAAAGAAGAAGAAAGACTCAAGACTGTTACCTACAACATATTTAGATATCATTGGCTTCCCTGACTTGTGTCAAACCCCAGGCCGACCACAGCCCAAGGGATAAATTCAGGAATACAGGAGAATTGTATATGGAATCACCCATGCTAAAAGTTTAATTTAGGGCGTGGGAAAGCAAATTTGTTAAGGGGGCTTCACCTCATAACATTTCCCTAGGGAAAATCATGAAGATTGGTTCACCCAGTGAGTTTTACAATCCTCCAGATCAGCCTGCGGTCAATTGCAGAAGGAAGCTAATGATGTAAATATATATACATGATACACGTGTATAAATCAGTCAAACCTCTCTACAGTGACCATCCTGTGGACAGATAAAAGTGGCCGTTATAGAGAGGTGGCCATTATGCGGAGGCAGGGGTGTAATATGGCCGATGACAGAAATCAGATCGATCATGTGCCGATCCGAAGAAGATTCAGGAGATCGCCACTTGATGTCAGAACACAGCAAGGAGCAGACGCGGCAAGTGACCATCACCTTGTCCGATGCAAGATACGCCTGAAGCTGGCAAGGAACAGAAAGAAACAAATGTCAAGGACCATCTACGACAGTGCAAAGCTAAAAGATCCTTTGCACAAGCGGAACTTCAGCATAGCCCTGAAGAACCGCTTTGAGGCTCTAAACAGTGATCACCAAAGTGTGGATGGTGCATGAACAGGGTACAAAGACATCTATCACACGACGGCGACTGAAACACTTAGACAAAGAGCAAGGTCTCGGAAGTACTGGTTGAGCCCCTCCACCTGGAACTGTATCAAAGAACGACGGAAATTAAAACAGACCATTTTGAACTCCCGCTCGGAACGAGTGAGGGAAAACAGACAGCGGATGTACCAAACGAAAGACCAGGAAGTGAAAAAGAGAGCACGAGCAGACAAGAGGAAAGCCTTAGAGAGAGTCGCGGAAGAGGCGGAAAGAGCATCGCACCAAAACAATCTGAAAGAGCTCTACACCAAGACGAAGCTACTAAGTGGGTGCCTCAAGAAGCCAAGCACTGGAATATGGACGAAAGATGGTAAAGTCATCACCACAGAGGAAGAAGTGCTTGAAAGGTGGGAAGAGCACTTCTATGAGATCTTGAATGTGGCCTGTGAAGGAACTGATCCTCCTGAAGGGTGTCAGCTCGGTGACTGCGAAGATCCCATAGAGATGGGCACTGGCCCCTTTATAATCCAAGAACTGAGACAAGTCACATCTCGGCGGAAGAACGGTAAAGCACCCGGTGTGGATAACATAAGTGCAGAAATGCTAAAAGCCAGCCCAACAATTGCCCTGGACCAGCTTCTGAATATCTGCAATTAGACTCTTGATCCGGTGTAAAGCACCATCTGACTGGAAGAGAGCTCTCTTGGCCAAAATACCCAAGAAAGGTGACCCGTCTATTTGTGACAACTACCGAGGGATACCCATACTTTCAGTACCATACAAAGTCTTCTGCAGAATGCTCCTGATGAGGATGCAGGAAGGATCGAGAAGAAATTACGACAAGAACAGGCTGCCTACCGAAGAGGAAGAGGGGCAACTGAACAGATTTTCATCCTTAGGAATATCTTACAACAGAGTGCTGAATGGCAAACACCCTTGTACATTGGTTTCATCGATTTCAAGAAAGCCTTTGATAGTGTGAGAAGAGACAAGCTCTGGAACATTCTCAGGCATTATGTATCAACACCACCAAGACAAAGGTGCTACGAACAAACGCCAAGGTCACCGACACGATTTCCATTGATGGCTTAGGTCCAGTTCAGACGCCGAACTTTTCATGAGCCGAATTTAATTCGAATTTGGACCGACCCAAATTATCAAAAGTACTCCTGTTGATTCAGACGTCGAACTTAATTCACCGAACTTAATTTAGTTTGAACCAAAACACATCGAAACATCAGCGGTTTTCAGGCAAGGTGTATGCATTAGGTTCGGCACATGAAAAGTTCGACGTCTGAATTAAATCCGTTCGAAAGCCGAAATTCCCGGCTGAGCTAGGCGGGAAGAACGGCTGAGCCGTTCCAAATTCAAATAGCCGTTTTTAACTGATTCAGACGCCGAACTTTTCATGTACTTAATTCAACGTATTAGGTTCGGCTCATGAAAAGTTCGGCGTCTGAACTGGGCCTTAGAAGTGTAAAATGGGGTTGACTAGCCTACACGACTTCTACGGTTCATGACATTTGTACATTTGCCGTTCTCTGTTCTGTCACTCGACCTTTTTTGTCGCTTCACTCGTGTTTATGAAGGGCACTTCATGTGGTGTTATAAGGAGGAATGTTTAGTGGAGTTGAGCCTTTAGATCGTGCTATAGCAAATTTCTATAGGTCATAGGTCTGCATGATTTCCGCTGTTATCTGCATGTCGCTTCGTCGAGTTTGACACCTCTGTAATTTGCCATGTGTTTATGCATTGTTTTGGCTCGTTTCTATTGCAAGCTATATTTTTAAGTCCTCAAGTATTTGCTTTCAAGGGACAAAATACGAAATTTACCGTGAACATGTTGCTCACTTTCATTCTATTTTGTGACGAACAAGCACAAAGGTCACCGACATGATTTCCATTGATGGCTTAGAATTTGAAGACATCAACTCCTTCATCTACCTAAGTGCCACAGTCCTCGGAGCCGGTGGGTCACACGAAGACATCTCACGCAGGCTGTCAATCGCAAGAAGAGCATATGCCACTCTAAATCCTGTCTGGAGGTTTAAGACATACAGCAAGCACACCAAGCTGAGAATCTTCAAGAGCTGCGTGATCTCTATTCTCCTGTATGGCGCTGAGATGTGGAGAGTTACATCAACAGACATGGAGCGCCTGGATGTCTTCCATCGAAAATGCTTAAGAATCCTTGGCATATTTTGGCTGAACACCATCTCCAACCGTGAACTCTTTATGAAAGAGCTAGAGAGGGTCCCATCTCAGAAACGTTGAAGGTCAGACGATGGAGATGGATCGGTCACGTTTTGAGGAGAGAGAAAGATAACAACTGCAGAGTTGGCTCACCTGGACCCCTGGAGGCAAGAGAAGGCCCGACAGACCAAAGATCACTTGGAGGAGAACCATTGAAGCCGAACGGAAAGATCTGGGATGGACAAGTTGGAATGGGGTTGAGCAGATAGCTCAAGACCGTACGTGATGGATGGCACTTGTTGTTGCGTGGCCTTATGCTCCACTCACGAAGGGGCGAAGAGGATGAGTGAGTGAGTGAGTGAGTGAGTGAGTGAGTGAGTGAGTGAGTGAGGGGTGTAATATGACACCTGCTTTTTCAGGGGGTACAACATTTTGATATTAGAAAACAGTCCTAAGAAAATATGCGCGCTGACTGGTTAAAAATCGTCTTCTATAACTCGATAGAAACACAGAACTACACGCAATGATGGCGCGAGCAGAGATAAATTTACACTTTGATACTCACTATCTATCACAGAATGGATAGTGAGTAGCGTAGCCAATCAGAAAACGACATTCGTGATAGAACGCTAGTAGATTTTTACTAAACCTCGATAGAAACACGGGACATGTTTTCTATTTCTTAATTAAAAATATTGCTTTGCTATTGTACCAGTGACATGTGGTACAGATCAAGTTTTGTGTCCTTTTACAATGTAAAATGGGGTTTTGTAAATACCATCTGTCAGTCATTGATTAGCTGGCCATTGTAGAGAGGCTATTTTGGTAGTTTGAGACCTGCTTTAGTGGTCATTGCTGTTGTGGAGAGGTGGCGGTTGTAGAGAGGTTGAAATAAAAGTGAATGTATGGACCATCTGCCAGGGCAAAAAAAGTGGCCGTTGTAGAGAGCTGGTGTGGCGTTATGTAATGTGTCACGTTATGTAACCGAGTGTGTGACATTATGACGTCAACAAAATCACGTAATATGCGAGAGTCCCGGCGACCTCGTGCGAGATATGTTTTTGTACGTTACTTTTACAGTCGGCCGACATATTGTATGACTGTGGGTGTTCATAGTCGGTCGGATTATTAACTGGTTCCAGCACAATAAAGGACAATTCGCTATTTAAAGCGGACAACACTGGCCATTGTAGGGAGGTGGCTGTTAGTGGAGGTTTGACTGTAATAATGTTACACATTATGTTACTTATTAATTTTTTGCTGAATGATTTGACACTGTATGGAAGTCTTGAGATGACATCTCTGCTGTAACGTTGTGACAAGTGCTTAGAAATAAATTTGCATTATATTGATTTGCTCAGGCTTGTCATGACCAGTTATTGTTTGGAAAAGAGGTCACACGTGACAAATGAAGAGAGCAAAAATTAGTGTGTGATGCATGGAGAGTTATTGATTTAAACAACATGATTTGTGGATTTCTGAATAAATAATAGGCTCGATTACCAGCTACTGTTCGGGAATGAGCCCACACTCCTCTCACGTAGGCGAGCAATGCAGACCAGACTCAAGAGAGTGGCAGAAATCAAGGCTATGAATAAATCTACTGTTTTTTCTTTATAAATATATCTAATTCATAGGCATTGAGATGAAACAATGTCTTTGCTGCATCTTCATATTATTTTCTCCTATATCTCAGCTTTATACAGGTGTCTTGAGATGATGTCTTTACAGTGGCTTTGGAGTGAAGCCACATCCCATGTGGTTAAGTAATATCCCCATACAATGAATGGAATGAGAGAAACAGCTACTGTGGCAGTCCAGAAATATGCAGTTGTTTCACTAGACCTAAAATGTAGAAGAGATATATGCAGTAAATTGTGTTAGTTATATATTTTGTTTTTCCCAACCAGAATTATGCTCAGGTCCCTGAGTTGGTCCAGAGGCCAATAATAGTTTGCTGTAGTAGTCCTAGACTACCTTTTCTGTGTATGAAACCCTAGTGTGTGACCAATCAGTTGACAGCGTTTGAGCAGAACACTCAAGTGGTACTGATTCCTACTTACTTTAATTAGACATCATTGATAAAAACACACATCTTTGATAACCCGTTCACATCTGAGAATGGTCAAGGTCAGAGAAAACTGAGACAAACTTGAATAATGTTGTCAGAAAACTACTGAAATGAATTTCTTGCTGCTGTGACTTGCCCAATGTGTCAAGCCTTACATCTGAAGATCTCACTTAGAGTGTCTGAAGTTGTAGTGATCTTTATTTACCTTTTCAGTCTTGTCAGCAAACATAGCCCCAACCAGGCTACAATGATCAAGAGCCCTGCTATTTCTCTGCCGAAGAAAACAATTTTGTTCAAGTATAGTTTCACCCCCATAATTAAAAAAGCTTAAGTCCTTTAAGACTGCATTGATATTCTATAAATTTTACAATGACTCAGGAATTTCATCATGTCAGTTGATACACAAAGAAGCATTGATTTTCATGTAAATTGCTCCAAAAATAAAATTCTTGATCCCCAAATGATGGGTCATACCCATGTTCCTCTAAATATCAGTTAGCCGTGTACTAAATATAGTGACTGAGCTCATTAAGCGAGGCCAATACAAGGTCGTGATCTACCATAGTTTCTTGTCTGTGACACATGATGAAATGATAAATGTAGAATCATAATGATCAATTAGTGGAATTAAGGTGACTTGGTTGAAATATCAAGATAAAAAACAACCCCTAGTCCAATAAAAAAAAAATTGAAATTGCTCCCTATGGAAACTCTGAAATTTAAAACGTAATAGAGAAACTATTTTAAGAGATGATATGAAACAATATTGAGAAAACAATCATATTGATGATTGGCAATTAAAGTGTTCAATATGTCTAATGGCATGACAAGGACTGATGATGACAACGACAATGATCATGATGATGATAGACGGAACATCATAAATCATGAGAAACCTAAACTAAATTAACTACCAGTATAAAGTGAAAACAATTAGCTTCAGTTTCCAAATGTGACATTCAAATAGCACTTGCACAAATCTGTAAAAATTAATTGTTTTCAACTTGCACAAATTTGTTAACTGTTGATTGAGATTTATTGACATGCAAAAAATTGAATTTTCTTCATTCAAATTATACTAATTGAGACAGTACAGTACTCACCTTCCTTCTTCATAATTCAGCAGATTTTTAGAACTGATCTCAGCTCTAATCAAGACAGTTATTGAGTAAAACACACCCAAAATGCAGACACCAACATGAGTGACAGCTGTCAGCTTCCACAAGAGGTGATCTTCAAAATATAAATGATCAATATACTGTCAGTAAATTATGTTAAGTTATTATTGATTTGGTGATACTCATACAGAATTTGAAGTCTTAAATTCTGTTTACAACGGGTAATGTGTGAGACAGACTAGCATTTTGTTTGTAAGACTGAGACGTTTTCAAATCTCAGCACTACATACTAGTGTAAAGTCTTTCTCTCATTCTTTCCCACCTTTCTATTTTATTTACTTTTTGTTAATTTTGTAATGTATTTATAAATAAGAATGTTTGTAATTAGGCTACTGGCCCACCTAGACTGGAACTGGCCATCTTTTGGGTAGGCCAATTGTAACAAGGTTGTTTGTAAATAAAGATGATAATGATGATGATGATGACTTTTTTAAAAAGTAAAATTAAAAATTGCAAGACCAATGATAAAATCAATACACCTACCCCGACAGATGGGCATGTTTTTTAACCCCACCCCTCCCACCCGGATTTCCTGAACTAATATAATAGCGATGGTGCAAGCATCCAACACATTGTCAACTTAGCAGGCAGTTAAGCAAAAAGCAAAAAGAAAATTAGTGACAGAGGCTTCATGCTAATTATATAATGGCTACCAAATTAATAGTTTAAAACTAACATCTTAGGTATGAAGGGTTATACCTAATAAACCATTAATAACAGTCACTTTGCTTTGCTACCTTGTAATGATGAATCAATAGCTAAAGTGACGCATAGTGAAGAAGGAATAGCATACATCAACTGCAAAATAAACATAGTGCAAAATTTCTTCAAATTTGTCATAAATTTTCAAAGGTAACACATGCATACATAACTTTATTTATACTCAGGTTGGTGAGGCTGATTAGGCCTCTATCAATAGAGTATGCTAGTTTGCAGAAGGTAATAAATTATTAACTAAAAATAAAGAAAAATGGTTTAAAATATACACAATATATAAATTTAGGAAATATCATTTATGAAACAAAATTAATGAATAATTTGCACTTAGGCAAAAGGCAAAGGACTTGCTACAGTAACAGATCTGTTCTGAAGTTCTTAAACAATTTAAAAAATTTAAATTGGAATGATTTATAAACTTACCACCCATATTACAGGATCAGGATCGTTCGTCTGTCGAAGGGAAAGGAGAAATGTAAAAATAAGATAGGGCAGTTTTCAATTGAGTGTGCTCTATCCAACAATACAAATTAAAACCAATTTCAGTAGTACCTTAAAAAAAAAAATGGTGTCTCAGCTAGTCCGTTACGCTGAGTAGTACAGCCAACATTACTGTTTATAAATTTGCAAGTTGAAGAGGGTTGTGGTTGTGCAATTTAATTATCATCTTGCAAGTTGTAGCAATGTTGCAGAAAGTATACAAGTAAGTTGCTGCAACTTGCAGCGCAGGTGGTAAATGACTATAATGAGCACAACATTGCTGTGCGTCGCAATATCTTCAATTTTCTTCAATGTGCCCCCAATCCCTCTCCGCACCTCTCTCCTCCACCTCATCCCAAATCTAAATCAGGCTTGATGTCCAATACCTTCTATCCGATTCCTGAACTCGACCAGCCACCTAAATACATTCACAAAATATTTTTTTTTTGTGAACGCAAGTCATCATCTTCTTTGACTCGACTTCTACTCTAATTTTAGAAGCCGTCTCAATTATTAACAATACCACAGCTAGATTATGTGAGAGAGAGTTCAACGGATCAATTGACACACTCGGGATAAAATTCCTCATTTTGTGTTGACATACGAATACACTCACCTGAACATAAGCAGCTAAAGAAAAAAACACGGCCATGAAAACATTAGCGATTCGCCACGTCCACGGATGGCAAATCTTGACTAATAATTGATGATTATCCTGGACGGGTATTGTACTGCATTCGGCCATTATTTGTCGCGATTAACTGCTCGATCTGAGGAACTGTGACGACCGTGAAAAAGAGAATATAAGGTACTTGAAGACGGAGACTGAAAAAACGAAAACATTTAACATACGCTGTGCTTTTAGATTAAAACTTAACTGAGACTAATTTATGTGTGACTTGAATCAACACTGAACAAGACTATTTACTCGCTTCGCATATCTGATTATCGAAATAAAAATACTATAGTTTCGGCTATTGTCTTACCTGCTTACCCACACTGTGCTGCAAATGATACCGGGAAATGATCTTACTGATCCATTAAAACCGGAGAAATGTTTCAATTTACACACAAACTGATATGCGAGCTTTCTTTAATCCTTTGGGGTTCCTTTGGTTTCATTAAAATATTCCGTTTCCAAGCGATCGATTTTGAGACCAGTCACGCATTCATCATGAATCAATTTAATCAATATAAATTAGTGATTGTTCAATATAAACAATGATATTTAAACTTCACCTTTGGTCTGCAGAAAAAGCATTATAAATTTGTAACGTTCTTTGCCAAGACATTGGCTCTTTCGTGTTAAAAAGTCTATTATGGAACCCATTTCGAAGCATCAGTTATTTAAACGGGAAGTAATGAGTAGACAAGTATGGGTTAATTTCACGCGTGTTTTGTCAAAATTCTAATAATTTTCCAAGCCTTTTATAGGCGAGGGAAATTGTTAGAATTTTGAGAAAACGCAAGTGAAATTATTTCTTATTTTCATGGGTACACAAATTACGTTTGCAATCGTGGGTTTTTGACTTGATTATTTCGCGCCGAATTTTGTAATTTCAAATGTGAAATTATACATAAACGCTGAAATGTCGGACCAAAATTAAGGAGTACTTTGTCACCCATGTTATTATGAAACAATATCAACTTTCAATTAAAATTTTAATTTCGCTTGAAACAATATCACCTTTCAATTAAAATTTTAATTTCGCATGTCACGGTTTTGTTTTATTTATAACAATATGTTGGCTACCGTTTAGATCAGACCATTTTCAGTACCTCACTACCCGTCTCGTATATGTATCGTCCCAAACCGCCAGGCCTTGTAATTTTGAAAACAGTATATATTTCTTGCCAGCATATAGCCCGCGAACAGGCTCCCGGCGAGGACGGAAAAAAATTTCGGCGAGCGCGAAACAGAAGAATTCGGAGAGCAAAGCGATCGGGGCGGGGAGCTCACCGCGCTCACCGGGAGCCTGTTCGCAGACTAGCCAGCATACGGGTGTACCAAGAAGAAATTCATGTACACGATCACTGCCGAAAACAAATTCCACGCACCTTCATTTTGCCAAAAAAAACCCAGACAGGTTACATGGAAATATGCATATAGACGTCCCGAGGAAAAATGCCTATACCCAGGGCTTGCTGATATACCCAAACCCGGGACCCAAATCACCCACTCCCGTCAAAAGTCAAACGAATAGCCGGCGGTCCTAAATGGCACGAGGAAAAGATGGCTTTGGAGACACATGGTTTGAGATTAGTAATGGTAATAGGACTGAGTGGAGTCCAATTCGATCTGTTATCATAAGAGTGATGACAAAATCGGACGACCGCGCAGCAGGAGTCCGATTTGTTTATCACGAGTATGATTACAGACCGAATTGGACGACACCAACTCTTATTAACCGCGCGGCCATGGGCCGAGCGCGGTTCTAGGTTTACCCGTGGTTTATTAACCGCGCGGCCATGGGCCGAGCGCGGTTCATGGTTTACCCGTGGTTTTTTTAACCGCGCGGCCATGGGCCGAGCGCGGTTCATGGTTTACCCGTGGTTTTTTTTTAACCGCGCGGCCATGGGCCGAGCGCGGTTCATGGTTTACCCTTGGTTTTTTTTTTTTCGACTTCGGTGCGAGCAGACCCAAACTTCCACTCGGCCAAATTTTGAGTCACGCAACCTGTGAGGTTTACTCTCCAAGAGCTGTTGAAACATTAATAAATCTCATCTCCGATACTGACTTTCGCGGGAAAAAAAATTAAAAACCCAGCGTTCTTCGAAAATTATATCTTTTCAGCAGAAATTTCGCTCGGAACATATACATATTTATATTCGTTTGAATCATCGATGAAATGACCTTTTTCGGATATTTTTTCCTTCGGGGTTAACAAAAACCTGCGATTACAAAATCACGCCGAACCCACACGTTGCAAAAAATCTCTTGAAAACCCTGATTTCGAAGCGATATATCACTTAAGCGTTAATAGCTACCACACATTGGCAGGCGTTAAATCTATTCCTTAACAATCGAGCTTTATCGTGATAAAATTTCAGCGAAATCGAACAAAACCAGAATTAATTAGAATTTTTTTGTGACTTCACTCCCCAGACTTGACCTAACAAAGGAAGCCACGGTCGCCCATAGCAACCGAAAAACACGAACATAACAAAGCGGACGTTTCGGCGAAAAACTCCAGAATTATCGCCTGAGAGCTTAAACTTGAATGGGAACATCTTTTTCGAACTTTTTTCAACTGATTTAGACGAAAGACTGGCCTCGGCGGACTACAAAAAAGACCAAGAGAAAAGACAGAACAAGACAGCAGAACAAGCCGATAATATTAATTCATCGCGTGGCTTTCGGCACGAAAACGAAAATACAACTTACTTCTGGATAAATTCAGCCTTAGAAGCCAGCAAGTGGTCCCAAATTACTATCTGTATCCTTACAAATGTCTTGACTCCCATCTTCGAAAGATTTGGCTGCAATTTTTGAGCAAATAACGGCTGCGAAGGAGACTACGCCAGAAGTGACGGTGATTAATTTATTTGCAATTTTGGGAGTATTTCTTGTCGGTTAAAGCAAATGAAGCGAATTCTTTGGCTGTTTCGTGGCAGCGAGTTCAGTGGTGGGAGAATATTAAATATTTGCAAGCTAAGCGAAGAAGGTGTCAGAATGTGCAAGAATTACATCTTTTGTAGGGAAAGACGGAGTTCTTGAATTATGTGACTCGTGTAACTACTTTGCTAGCCTTTTACTCATGGAAAAAAACCAATTAAATTCGATCATGATTTTTAAGAAAGCAAGCTGTTGTTATTAGTGTTATTATCGTATTGTTCTGGCCTACATATCCCGAATGAAGTTCCAAATTAAGACCATTACGTCATCGGAGATTTCAGAACGGGTTCGACTGATGGTGCAATAAGAGGCTTAAACAGTACGTGTGTAGCGGTTGATATCAGTTGTTGTGTCACACATTGATCAAGTGACTTTGTGTTTATAGCCATCAGTTAATCAAGAAGGACTGCTAGTAGACAAGAAACGTGAAGGTAGATGTTCGGGTGATTGTTTTGGAAGCGCTTGGTTTTGTAGTATTGCTGCTTTTAGCATGCTTTTTGCCGTGAATGTTTGATTGCAAGATATTTAAACAAGTCATGCAAATCTTAAAGGTTGGACAATAGGAAAAACGCTCGTTCGCGGAGGCAAATTGTGGCGCGGCGAAAACTCTAAATTGTTAAATAGTTCTTTTGTAGTCTTTGTTTTCAGTTGTTGTGCTACATATTGAGGAAACGATTTTGTTTGTTCCGTAATCAGTGAATCAACAAAGACCGCTTGGAGACAAGAAACATGAAGGTAGATGTTATCGTGTTTATTGCGCAAAATGCTTGTACGAAGAGAATTTGAGACTAGATGGGAATGTGGAATGTGGACGTTAAAACGCTTTTTGAGTATCTTTATGGTATAGTTATGGAATGCTTTTCGTCATGAATTTTTGATTGATCTCAAGATATTTAATAAGTCATGCAAAGCCTAAATGTTCGTCCAGAAGAGAAACGTTTGGTCATAGAAGCAAAATTCTGGTGGTGGGTTGGAAGAGGGGGAATAACAGAGAAACGGTTTATCGTATCGTTCCCAAGTCTGTGTAAGCGTGCAGTTTCTTAGGTTTCTATGCCTGAAATATATTCACTTGTTCCAGTACGTACGGAAACGTACAGTAAGAAATAAAACGAAATTCCTTCAGATGGCTTTGGTTTTAATTGTTTTGTCCTTTTGTTTCTTTAGGTTCCAAGATTCCGTAATCAGTGAATCAACAAGGACCGCTTGCAGACAAGAAACGTGAAGGTAGATGCTATGGTGTTTATTTCGGAAAATGCTTGTACGAAGAGAATTTGAGATTAGATCGGAATGTAGCCGATAAAATGTGGAATATTGCCGATAAAACGCGTTTTGAGTATCTTTATGGTATAGTTGTGGAATGGTTTTCGCTATGAATTTTTGATTGATCGCAAGATATTTAATAAATCATGCAAAGCCTAAATGTTCAGCAAGAAGAGAAACGTTTGGTCATACAAGCAAAATTCTGGTGGTGGGGTAGGGGAGGGAGAATAACAGAGAAACGGTTTATCGTATCGCTTCCAAGTCTGTGTAAGCGTGCTGTTTCGTAGGGTTCTATGCCTGAAATATTGTCACCTGTCCCAGTACGTGCGGAAACGTACAGTAAGAAATAAAACGAAATTGCTCTCCGATGGCTTTGGTTTTAATTGTTTTGTCCTTTTGTTTCTTTAGGGTCCAAGATTCCGTAGGTGATCTACGAGTTTATGGGTGACGAGTTACCCTGTTCGTCCTAACATAAAAAACGACTGAAGTGGAAACAAAGAAAAACAAAATCAAACAAAGCTTAACAAAAGAAACTGAAATTGTGACAAAAATGAAATACAGTGAACAGTAATGAAGTAAATAGTGCATCAGAGGGTGCTCAGTGAGGACGTGAAGTTATCAAACGCAGATAGTATGGTGGAGATAATAAAATAAACTTGCTGTCGATCTCGGTTTGCATTGTTTATTAGTAGTGTCAACAGTCGAAGGAAGAGTAAAGGACAACGCTGTACAGAACCGAGTAGGCTGCCTGTAAAACAGATGAAACGGTTTTTGAAAAAGAGAAAACTAAGGAAAAGAATTCGAAATTACGTATTAAAAAATGTTTTCAAGTCGTTAAAAGTTTATCAAATTATCTGAGCTCCCTTCCTTGGCGAAACACTTGTCTTTGCTAATTGTGAACGTATATATAATAGAAGCCAATGAGTTTAGGATTACTAAGAAATACCCCTTGAGAAATAGTTGTAAAATGTTGTCATTAGGGAGTAAAATGGTGTACAAGAGCTTAAATCACAAAATGAACAACATTGCCAGTAAGCTCTCAGGGGATATAGAAACAAATCCAGGTCCGTTTGTTGTTGATCCTTCCAAAACCATTCGTGCTCCATATAGTCAAGGAAATAGTGTAGTTTTCGGTTCAAATGCGGGAAAACAATGTGTGGCAATGAGCTTGATAGCAATGCTATTTGACTTTACCTGTTCAATAAGATCATCCGCAGATCTTAAAGAAATAATGAATGTTGGTAATGAGTTATACACAGGGCTATCACAGTCTGCAGGACAGGATTTCTTAATGTTGACGGAGTTACCTGAAGTATTGTTTCTAAGAGATACTATGTATAGATTAAAATACAGTGACAGCTACTTTGGAAACGTGTACAATTTTAATGACTGTACAATAGAAGCTCATTGTCTACCCTTAATTGAAGCGTTTGAATTATTGCTGAGAGAAAATTTTACATCGTTTATTCTCACGATAACGACTTGTACAGTAGCCATTCTAGTAAAAAGTAGTGGCACATTTAAAGTGTTTGACTCACATAGCCGTGATTCTGAAGGAATGTTTGATCCCTGTGGAACCTGTGTGCTAGTAGAGATACCTTCTCTTGATGCACTAGTACAGTATTTTCAAAACTTATACGTTGGAATTATAGATGCAGTTTATGAATTAAGAGGCGTTCAGATATCAACAGATGTGACTGGAAGGTTTGGTCTAACGACAACCGAAATTTCTCCACCAGTAAATATTGAGAATTTAAATAGAAATGAACTAATTTCAGATAGTTCACTAGAAAGTGATACGTTGTTTTGCTCGTGTACACGGTGTTGTTTTATTTGTTTCTATGCAATTTGTTTCTCAATCTTAAAGGAAATTCGTTATTGGAATGAAAATACATTGGACGCCATAATTGAGAAAAGTAACCAGCTACACGAGAATATGATGTTGAAAGAACATTGCACGGTCTCTGATCTTCCAAATTCTGTTGCAATAGACGTTGCTACCATTGAAGTACGTTTCAATGTAGTATACAAAGGAACACAAAAAGAGCAAGAATCGTTATTTGTCTTACAAGAAATGAAGAAAGTTATAACAGAAAATCTAGAACACAATACTGGTTTTTTGATGTCCATGTCCCAGTCAAAGTGCTATGTTTGCTGCATTTTTAAAAGAGGAAATATGGGGAGAAAAAGTTATGCTGTATTTGGACTTAACAATAAAGACTCGAAAGGTTATGTTTATGAAATTGTCCAAAGTGTAACCAGTGCAATGGTACTTCTTCTCAGAATGCTAACAGATAAAACGACATTAGAGGCAAAAACGTATGAAATGCAGTTTATCAAATGCAGTTGTGACCTGTTAGAAAAAGATCGCCAGAAAATTATAAGAAGACACATGTCAGTAAAGCAGAAGCAGAAACTTGTTAAACAACGAAGAGAAAACTATGCTGCAATGGAACCAGCGAAAAAACGAGCTTTGTTAGATAACTGCGCTGCAAAGTATGCCAACATGGAATTCTGTCAAAAGAAAGCGTTAAGGATTGGAAAGGCCGAAAAATACCGACTTATGGAGCCGACTAAAAAGCGAAAATTGAGTGTTCAAAATGCTGAGAAATACAGACTTATGGAACCGAATAAAAAGGAGAAATTGAGAGTTCAAAATGCTGAGAAATACAGACTTATGGAGCCGTATAAAAAACAAAAATTGTCTCTTCAAAATGCTGAGAAATACAGAAGAATGGATTCTGGGGAAAAGAAGGACCTAATAAAACGAATAGTAACTAAGGGTAAAGAATTAAAGGAGGAAAAATGCTTCTCTACACATTCACTGGACTATTATATCCAGCAATTCAATCGAGATATAAGGGAAGGTCCTTATTATATCTGTGTAGTGTGCAATAGACTTCTGTATAGAAAAACCGTATTGCAATTTAAGAAGGACAAATACAACTCCAGTTCTTGTTTGTTTACAAGTGTCACGTCATTTAACGGAAACATGTACATTTGTAACACTTGTCACGTCACAATCAAGAAGAAAAACAAAACTCCGTGTCAAGCAGTGTACAACAATCTCGCGGTTGATGACGTGCCACCAGAACTTGCAAGTTTAGGAAAACTTGAACAAATATTAGTTTCTCAACGAATCGTATTTCAGAAAATTGTTGTGATGCCAAAAGGCCAGCAAAGGAAAATTAGGGGAGCAATCTGTAATGTGCCAGTGTGTTGTGAAGAAACATGTCATGTTTTACCAAGGCCACCTGATAGTTCTGGAATTATTATGTTAAAATTAAAAAGAAAATTGCAATTTAGAGGTCATGTTTATTTTCAGGCAGTGCGTCCAGAGGTAGTGCTACATGCTCTCCAGTGGCTTCAACGGAATAATGAATTATATGAAAATGTAGCCATTAACCTTGAAAACATTGATCGTGAACTGTCGAGTCTTTGTGATCATGAACAAGAAACCGAATCGGGCATCGCAAGCTGTTCTCAGACTGGAATTTTAGTTGGTGATTGTGATGGCAATGATGGCGACTGTATGAAGGAACAGGGAGATAACGAACAAGGTGGAAAAGACAAGGGACATAGTTCTGAGGGTGGAAACTTAAATAGTGATACTTCTGGAGATTATGATGACGATTGTGAGAGGGAAGACCCACTTAATGAACACAGAGCAGCGACTTGTGAAACGTGTTTACAGTCCATTATCCCAGATTACCCTATAATATCTGATGAAGAGGGAAGGGAGAGATCTGCAGGAAATGAAATATTCAGTGTTGCTCCTGGAGAAAATAAACATCCTGTGTCTATGATGACTGACAGATATTGTGAGGAATTAGCCTTTCCAGTTCTTTTTCCTAAAGGTAGATTTGGGTATAAAATGGACAGAAAGGAAAAATTAACACCTGTCAAGTACTTTAATGCTCGTTTACTTCATCATAGCGGGAGATTTGCTATGAATCCCGAATATCTTTTCTTTGCTCAATTTATAATTGAACAGAAAAAAGTTTCGGATAGCATAAACATTGCTCTAAAAAAGCTGCATGGGCAGCCCCTAACAGCATCACAATTTAGATCGAATGAACAATGTGTGAAAAATCTTATCTTCAAGGACCAGGCATATCTTTTTCTGAGAGGTATCCCAGGTAGTCCACCGTATTGGCAAAAGTTTATGTACGAGGTAATAGCAATGGTACAACAACTTGGAATCCCAACGTGGTTCATGACTTTATCATGCGCTGACCTTCGATGGCATGAACTTTTTCACATACTGTCTCGTGTGAGAGGAGAAAATATGACGGATGAGGAAATAGATAATTTGTCATATAATGAGAAATGTTCTTTGCTTAACTTAAATCCTGTAATTGTTGCTAAGCACTTCCAACACAGAGTAGAGACATTTTTCAAGGATGTATTATTGAGCAACGCGAAACCTATCGGAAAGATTGTGTATTATGCGCTTAGGATTGAATTTCAAATGCGAGGCTCTCCACATTTGCACTCATTGATATGGACTTCAGATTGTCCTGAGCTGAAAGATGGTAGCGAAGAAGCTTACATGAGGTACATTGATGAACATGTACAAGGAAGTCTTCCAAATAGGGAAAATGACTGCGAATTTCATGACTTGGTAAGCATGTACCAAAAACATACGCATTCTAGAAGTTGCAAAAAGTATAGGAATATTCCATGCAGATTTAACTTTGGGCAATTTTTCACTAACCAAACAGTTGTTTCCAAGCCACTACCGGATGACATGCCTGATGAGCAAAAAGTAGCAGTGTTGAAAAGGCGCAATGAAATCTTATGTTTCGTAAAAGAGAAAATTAACGAAAAGTTAGATCCAAGTAAACCTGATTATGATTCAAGCACAAGTGCAGAAGACGTGTTGGCTATGTGTAAAGTTTCCAAAGACGAGTATAATTGGGCTTTATCTATTTCTGCTGATTCCGATTTTGAGCTGCACCTTAAAAGAGCAGTTGACAGTTGCTTCATCAATAACTACTTCGAAGTAGGTATAAAAGGTTTCAGAGCTAATGTGGATTTGCAGCCTGTTTTTAATCATTACAAATGTATAACGTACGTGTGCTCGTATTTCTCAAAAGACGAGACCGAATGTTCTCAAGCAATAATGAACGCAGCAAGGGAAGCTAAAGACAATAACCTGAACATCAGAGAAAGCTTGAGAAAGGTTGGTACAGCATTTTTGTCTTGTAGAGAAGTTAGCGCTCAAGAATGCGTTTACAGGTGTATGCCTGAGCTTTGGTTACGAAAGACCTTTCCTTGCGTAGTATTTGTAAATACTGGTTTACCGGAAGAAAGATGCCGAGTGGCAAAATCTCAAGAGGAAATTGAAGCTTTGGATGACGACAGTACTGACATTTTCATGTCAAATATAATCGAACGGTACAGTGATCGACCAAATATTGTTGAGGAGTTATGCTTAGCGGAATTTGCAGCTTATTACTATAAAGACTACAAAAAAGACTCTGATGAATTCAATGATGTTCAACCTAATGTACTTTCTGACGATTTAGTAGAATCGAACCATATCTGTAAATGTGAATCAGTTCTTCCACCACTTACAATTAAGCTCAATAACGGACAAGAAACAATGAAGCGTCGTAAGATTAAGGCTGTAATAAGATTCCACACACCCACTAAGGCAAAAGAGCCTGAAAAATTTTACCATCATTTACTAATGCTTTACTTTCCATGGCGAAAAGAGACTGATCTTCTTGGTGATGATCAATTATACTCAACAAAATTCCAGGAGCCTGAAGTTTGTAGTAAAGTAGAAACAAACAGGAGAACGTTTGAACCAAATGCCGAGGCTATTGACACCGCGTTACAGATGGTTAGGGAAAATGGAGTGAGAGATCTTCAATCATACGATCCTATTAATGATCAAGAAAACGACGACTTGTCAAGAGAGGGAATGAATAGCATAGATGATGAATGTGATGACGATATACCTGAGGAAGTGGTATCATTGCCACCTGTTACAAGTCAAATATTTGGAGGAATAGCTACTTATAACCAGCCATCTGCTATTACAGATGAGGAACTACGTGATGCTGTAAGATCTTTAAATGTAAAACAACGTATTATGTATGATGTCGTGCTGTCTTGGTGTAGAAACTCGATTAAAAGTGTTAATTGCCTCATTAAGGAAACTACTGAGCCGATACATATATTTGTCACTGGTGGTGGTGGTGGTGGTAAGAGCCACTTAATCAAAACAATTTATCATACTGCAGTGAATATGTTTAAATACGGTGCAGTGAATCCATCTTTACCAACAGTTCTGCTAATGGCACCTACGGGTGTTGCAGCTGTCAATATTAGTGGCACGACTGTAAATACAGGTTTAGCTATTCCAAAACACGCTGGAATTAATTTACCTCCGTTACCAGATCAAAAGAAAACGTTGTTAAGGCTCACTTTAAGTGAACTGAAGCTGTTGATTATTGATGAAATATCGATGGTTTCAAATAATAGGCTATTGCATATCCATCAAAGACTAAAGGAAATTTTTGGAACTCCGAGCTCGAAGATATTTGCTGGTATAAGCATTATTGCCGTGGGTGATTTACATCAACTACCACCTATCCAACAAAAACCTATTTTCTGTAGATATAGTAATGACGTATACAATTTGTCACATCCATGGCACGAATTCAAGATGATAGAACTGGTTGAAATCATGAGGCAAAAGGACGATCAACCTTTTATTGAGCTCTTAAACAGAGTGAGGGTTGCACAACACACAGAAGCTGACATACGCACTATTCAATCTAGGGCAGTTGATGTAGATGACAGAAATAATTATCCTTTGAATGAATTACATGTATGGGCTGAAAATAAACCTGTAATGGACTACAACAATCAACGACTTCAAGAAATTTTGATGCCTCTTCATGTTCTTCAAGCAGTGGACCAATATCCAAACAATGTATCAAGGCATGAAATTGAAAGAGTTCTTTCAAAAGGACGTTCCCACACGGGTGGTCTAGATTTGCAGGTATCTATTAAAGAAGGGGCTCGTGTCATGTTAACAAACAATGTTGATATCTCTGACAGACTCATAAATGGACAGTTAGGTACTGTGGCTCGAATCTTGGTGAATGAAGTGACTCAGAAGCCCACTATTGTGTATATTAAGTTTGATGATGAAGATGCGGGTAATTTGGTTATTGATAAATCTGCTGATACCTTTGCTATAGAAAACAAAGTTGTCCCAATTAAACCAATCTTAGCTCAAATAAAGTTGAATCCTGGGAAGCGTTCTTCACCAGAAATACAAAGATTGCAGTTTCCATTATCTTTGGCGTGGGCATGTACTGTTCATAAAGTTCAAGGACTAACTTTAAACAGAATTGTTATAAGTTTTGAGTTATTTAAACAAAGGTCATTTAATTATGGGCAAATTTATGTTGCCTTGAGCCGTGCAACTTCTCTTCAAGGTCTTTATGTTCTTGGAAAATTAGAACACAAGCACATTAAAGCAGATCCAAAAGTAATTGAGGAGTATGAAAGACTGCGAAGTACATCAGTGCTAGAAGAGAATGATAATATTCAAATACAGGAAGATGATTCTGTCATACCTATTGCCCTGTTAAATATCAGATCACTACGAAAGCACAGTATTGACATAAAACTTGACACCAAAATTTTCAACTGTGATATGTTGCTTTTAACAGAGACTCAGCTTACACCATCTGATTCAAACAATGATATGCAAGATCATCTGTATCCTTTTATATTAAATAGACAAGATAATAGCGATAATAGATATTCCAGCCTAGCTTTCTGTAACAAAATAACAGTGTCCATAAAAGAGAAGCAGTACCTTCCGATCATCAATGCTTTGATGTTCACAGCAGTTTTTACTAGACGAGAAAATTGTGAAATAAGATTTTTGTTCCTTTACAGAAAACAAGGTTCTAATGTACATGATTTTGTTAACAATCTTAGTCATATCACAAATGCGTACACATTTGATGTAATTCTTGGAGATTTTAATATTAATTACTTTAATGAAAAAGAATCACACAATTTAAAGAATATATTGGAAAGTAGATTGGGTTATCAACAAATTGTGAGCAAACCAACATTTCTATCAGGAAGTCTTCTTGATCATGTTTACATCAGATCACATAAATTTAAAAGTGTTGATAATAGTGTGATTGGGGTTTACTATTCAGATCATGATGCAGTTAAAATCGTCATTCATTTATGATGTAAACAATAATTTGCAGCTGAAGAAACATGTAAGTGTTTTCTGAAGGCTTAAAATACATGTTGCATGCATTTTTGATTTTATGCAACAGTACGATTATTGTAATAGTGTCATTTCATTTGAACAGAAAATTTAATGAATGAAGTGAGTATGGTGATAAAGTGAGTATTACAGAGAAATTCTATGTTTGAGTGCATAGCAGTCAATGTTCTACACAATGTGTAGAAACATGAAGCCTGGACCACCACCAAGGTAAGTTTCATAATTGTAAATTTATAGTTTAAAATTAAAATGTGATTTGGATTATTGAAACTACTGCATAGTTTCGAATTTTATTCATTTACTTGTGTGGCCATTTATGTTAAGCAACATGATGTTTGATTCAATGCACTTGTATTTGTATAAGATACTTTTTATTCATAGTTTTTTGCATTGTTATTTTTTGTTGTAATTAATTATGGGAATAAGTACTTTACTAGCTGTTGAAAGTGCCAAAATTGTAATTTGTAAAAGTAAACTTTTTGATTTTTATGGTGAACTTGGATATATATTAATTCAATAGTCTTCCTTGTCAAAATAGCAAAACTTAAATATTTCTTTTCTGATTGTTATAACTTGCAGATTGGGGACACTGCACCAGATTGTGTCACTTTCTAAATAATGGATAAAGTATACATGTAACCAAAAACAAGTGAATGTGAAGTACAGTTTGAACACAATGGACATCTCAATCAGCACAAAAACATTACTGGCTCATGCATCTCAAGTGTGGAAGTCATCAAGTGTTATTTTAGTCAAGGAATTGGTGGTCTAGTTTACTTCAAGACAATGGAAATGACATTCTAAAGAGAAACTATTTGACATATAACAAAGTGAAGATGAAACCATAGTTCAAAATATGATGATATTCAATGCCAGTGGAATGACATTTCTTTTAGGAAAAATTACCTTCTCAATTAATTTGTATTGATTCGGGAAGGCATTTATCTCCTAAACTTTGAGATTATTTTGAGGCACATAAAATCTATAGTCATGCACTGCTTTAGGAGATTAACAACAACATTAAAGCTACTGTTGAATAGTAAACATGATGATCTTGATGACAATATTCAGTAGAGTATTCAGTTGACATTAATTATATGCTGTGCAATTTACTATTTATTATTGTCATCCTTCTCTCCCTATGAAGAACAGAAATAATAAAAATAGCACATGTCAAATTACATGTCGAGTATAGCGCTTTTAAGGTTATTGTCCAGAAACATCTCTCTGTACAAATCGGGCACAGTATGGTCTGCAGCACACTCATTAACATAGAAATCAATCGAGACTTAACAAAGAAAATAGAGAAATTTTGAATTACCTTGGTTTATTTCTTCTCATTACATGCATCTCACAGGTTTTATGGGTGAAGGTCCAAAAAACTGAATTAATGAAGGTCACAACTTCATGTAGTCGACAAATTGGCCTGTTGTAAATACTCTGGATGAATCGGTCCTTTGCTGGAATTCTGTTTTTGGTTTAAAACCGCAACATGGCGTGTAACTTCCCAAATATTTTAGACTACGAGTAGTCCCTCTTTCGCTTAGTCCGTCGTGCGTGACGCGAAAGAAAACCGCGAGAAAAAAATGGCCGCGCGAAATCCTGGAGGCGAAGAGCGCGCGAAAGGAGGGACTACCGCCTAAGTCCAAGAGTTTGAATTATGCGTTGGTCTAACAATGCAAAAATATTATTGGCTCATGTCAGGAGCGTTGACAACGTGTTGTCAACATTCGAGATACCTGTGACGTCTTGCAGGAATGTTTTGGAACGGGAGTAAATCGAAACGGTACCAGAGCAAATCGAAGCGTTGGATTCGAGCTTCGCAAGCCCTGATGTTCTTGCGAATCTGCCACCAGGCTTTGGAAAGATTTAAATTTATCCAGTGTTTTGTTTGGCAAAGCTTTCTGCCTCCAACTCGACTGCGAGCGTGTTAGTGATTTCGCCGCTCAACAGCATCGTCTAAGTCAGCGACTATAAATTCACTGAGCTTGGCCTTTTTCTGCCGTCCATTTGAAAGATTGAACCGGCTCCTTACTTGAAACCGAACATTCACCTGAAATTTTCCGATGCTATCGGCAAACATTTCACCGCAGTTGGATGATCTCCTATGTATAATGTATAGTGTATAATATAAATAAATTCTCGGTTGAAACTCTGTTCAAATTTTCGCAATAACTTTTAGAGGCAGCGAAAATCGTTACAAGAGGCCTCTTTCGCCGTCTTCTTTTTAAAACTTCTTTGGCAGTTTCGCTGAACGAACACTGAACGAAGATATAGTTCTCACGGCATATGTTTTTGCTTGGCTACTTGAAGAGTAGAGTAGAGCAATTTTACTCAGATCTCCTGGGGCTATTGATAACAGGCGATAATACGAGGACGTCAAGATGAGAAATCCTACACCGAAAAATCACTCGACCGTGAAAGGGCAAACTCTTGGGCTTTGGAGGTAGTCCCTCCTTTCGCGCGTTCCTAGCCCGCAGGATTTCGCGGGGCAATTTTTTTCTCGCGAATTTCTTTCGCATCACGCACGACGGACTAAGCGAAAGAGGGATTACTCGTAGTCTACAAATATTTAAAAATCCTTTGTTCCACGGAAGTTTTCCACAGAGTCTTTGTGTGCTTTCTTTAGGTATGCAATTGTTTCTATCGAGTAAATTTGAAACATTTTGTTCCTTTTAAAGCAGTTGGAAAAGACTTCTAAAAATTTAAAACACTGCGGTGGACTTGGTTTCACCGAGTGGGGAATAACTGCTGACTGTGATGATTGTCATAATGTAACACCAGGAATGTTTAAGAGTGTTGTCCGACTTAAGAGTGGACCGAGGGATGGGCAAAGCTTTTTGGCTAAGTGGGGGAGGGAGTGGGGGTTAGTCGAGTGGGATGTTAGCAAAAATATATGCCATGAAAAACTTCGAAACTTTGAAATTTTTGCTGTAATTAACAAGAAATCATGAATTATAAAAATATTAGTCAAGTAAATATCGATTACACAATGATAGTGCAACAGTATGTTTTGTTGTAACATTTAATTGACAGCTAGTTGTTGTTAAATGATGGTGCAATAGTTTACATGTTGATGGTGCAATAGTTTAGTTAAATAGCTCACGTATGATGTTGTTGAACAGTGCAGTGGAGTAACGCGAGGTGAATAGTGGTTACAATTCTCTTCCATCAGTGCATAATTGTTTCTTGCTGTGAAAATGTCGAAAGGTAAGGGACAGCCGAAACTGGGGAACTACATTAAAATAGACTATATTTTTATAATTTATTTTCTCTATTGCAGAAAGGAAAGACTTTAGTAAGAGTAAATGTTTAAGGAAAAATAGTAGTACCGTGGAGGAAAGAGTTTCAAACACAGGTTTGTTGTTGTCACTTTCAGTTGTAAATTAAAAGAGATAAGCGGTAGAAATAGCAGTATCTTGCGAGAAAAATGGTAAAAATAATAACCTTTATTTTTGCTTTACTAGGCAAACAAAAGCAGCAAATTAAACAACAGGAAATCTTTACTGCCAATACTGAAAATTCTTTTAGTGAAACAGGAACGTCAAAATCTACAGGTGAGTGAAATGTTATTTCTGTCCGTCGATGGTTTCTGAATTACTAAATTTTCCTTACATACTTATTATCTTTTTGCTTTTTAAGATAAGCTGGTTGGATTGCTCTACCGATGTTGTATTTAAATATTTCGGATGTTGTAATAAATAACCGTTTAACTCGACTTGTAAACAGTGTTTACTGGGATTTCTTTTTTTTTTTTACAGGCGAAACTGAAGAAAAAAAAGATGAAACTTTGAAATCCATTGACGACTCTTTTTGCACTGGACAAAATGAAGGTACCAAATGTCACAACTATGTTATTTTGCGTCTACATGGTGAACTGAAACTTTAATCTACCAAAAGCCGTTAATAATTACAGGCTTCGGGTTAACAACTAATGGCTTTATGCAGGACCATCATTACCAAATGTACCGGAAAATAGTCATTGTAGTAAATTATGCTAAATAAGTAATAAGTCAATCCACTGATGGTCTAGAAAAAGGCTCAGCAGGTTGTAACAATTCAGCTCAATTTGTTCAATACAAATATTTACAAGATCAAAGGCTGCCACCTCTTTAGATCATGCAGGTTTTGAAACAGCCAGTAAAAGAATGATACTAAATCTTATTTAGTTTTAGTCCGGCTGTGACTTGGCAAGAAGCATTAAAGGTAGTTTTTAACTCGGTACATGTTTATTATTTTCCAAGTTGCGGTGGTGAAACGGTTTCACTGCATCACTCCTTCATTCCTTTACTCCTTGACTCACTTCCCATTAGACATGTGGAAACCCGAAGGGGGGAACTCTCATATGAAAAGGCAAGAAATGCTCTTCGGAAAATTACAATTTAACTCCTGACGGAGACTAATGTGGACGTTGCCTGAGCTTCATTACACGGAATAAGTTCGATTATTAGCCACTGTTCAATAAAGGATTCCTCGCGCAGTTGTAGATCCAACTCGGGTACTGGAGAGATGAGGGAAATCTAGCCTGAAAACAGAAATTAAATTAGAGCGTAGATCAGAATCCTTGGTTTGCAATCGAGACGACGAGCATCCCCGATCTTACATATTGTTATTTCCCCGCCGGGTTTCGAACATGAGCAGCGGTGTAAGGCCATTTTAAAGTTTCTTGCAGCGTGTCATGTTAATTATTTTTGAGATATAGAAATTGAAGGAGTAACGAATTTTCCACAGTAAGGAAAAAACTTATGGTTCTTGACTTAGTGATTCTATTCAGGAAAAGTGTTAGTGGTTTTTCATTGACAAACCTACGCGATATTGTAAGTTCCAAAGCAATCGTCTGAAACAAATGATTTATTTTAACAGGATTGGAATTCGTAGATTCTCGCGCAGCGAGTAAGCACTGATCACACTGTGCTACGTGCACATAAGAATTTACTTGGAAAACGGTTACCTATATAATTAGGTACAGAAGGCTCAAGTGCCCCATAATACCGTTTCAGTATTATTTTCCAAGTTCAGTGGGTCACAGCCACTTTGATTTGTATTCAAGGTGAACTGCTATCATTGCTTTGTTACAGGTGAAACTAAAGAAAAGAGAGATGAAAGATTGATATCTCATGACTACTCTTTCTGCACTGGAGAAACGTCAGCGTTAACTGATGGTACAGAATGTCAGAATTGTGTTATTTTCCGTCTACATCATAATGTAAAACTTTAATATCCCAGATGCCGTTAATAGCTACAGGCCTTAGCCTAACAACTAATGACATTACCAAAAATCGTGATTACCAAATGTGCTGGCAAATAGTCATTTTAGTCAATTATGCTAAAGTAATAACTTAATCCGCTGATAGGCCTAGAATGATTGGGGAGTGTGGAACAATTTAGCTCAATTTCTTTAAGACAAATGGTTAAAACATCAAAGACTGCCAGCACTTTAGAATATGCAAGTTTTAAAACAGCTAGTAAAGGAATGATACGAAATCTTATTCTCTTTTTTGTAGCATCTTTTAGTGAAGGTCAACTGAATAAACAGTTTGATGGAGATGCAAAGGAATGTGATCATCTAAAGAAAGTTCCGATCTCTGGATATATTCATGATACTTCACCAGTAAAGCCGAGCCGCAATAATTATACATATTTCAACTTTAAGTTTCAAAGTACAAATGGTTTCTGCGATGGAGTGTGCTTTGATAAGAGTCTCTATAATCAGGTGAAGCAAAAAGACGAAACGCAAAAGAGTGTTAGGCTCTCCAACTATTCATTGAAAAGGTCATTGCAAAATAGCAACGACATGACAATTGTCATTAATAAACGTACTAAAATTGAGAGTATTTCAGAGTGCCCATTTGATCACCAGGCACCTTCAAAACGATTTATAAAAATCAGTGAAATCGATAATATTTCAGATTTCACTTTAGTTTCAGTTATCGGGAAAGTACATATCAGATCAGAGCAGTGTGAAGTTAAGGTTCAGGAGCGGTCAGTAATGAAATTGGATTGTAATATAGCGGACGACACCAGTGCAATTAAACTTACTTTATGGGACAAAAATATCCCCTTAGTCCAAGAAGGGCAAGTATACGAAATTGTCAATGCAAGAGTTCGCTCATTCCAAGGAGAGAAATATTTATCAAGTAATTTTGACACCATCATTACTACAGTGAAATCGGATGTGCGGAATATGATAGTTGTTCCACAGCTAATGGAAAATGAAGAGTCTCTTTCACTGAATACTATAACTGTCAATCGAATTGCTGGGGTGCAAGAAATTCAACGCTATGCAGTTTGCAACAGTTGTCACCGTAGACTGAGCAATCTTCAGTCAGATCTAAGTATTTGTGATTCTTGTGGGTTAAGTCAAATCAAGACAGCTGCAGATGAAACACACTTCAGTGTAGGGGTATTCATTGGCGGAGAACACAACGTTCTTTTAAGGGTTCTTCAAGATCAAGTGGAATCTTTCATAAAGTTGTATAATGAACAAGCAGAATCTTACAACAAAATTAATGTGGAAAATCCCACAAATTCTGAGATTATCGCTGCATTTTTGGCAGCGCGCGAGTTGAAAATAACTTTCAACACTAAAAGTAAACTGGTGTCTTCGATTTTATATAGCAAATAAGATAAAGTAACATTGCCTGTTGTTTTATTTAGGTTAGCAAGGAGTTGTAAAAGTTATTGCTTTGCAACGTAAAGAAATGGAAAAGCATTTCCTTGCTGAATCTTACTTTGTTGAAACTTAATGCTATAAGATATGTGTATAGCAAGTTAAGAGATTGATTTGTAGAATACCCAATATTGTTTATCGTCTAGAAATTGTTTCCGTTTTTGAAAGTGTAAGAAATAATTCATTAGTGAAAAATATTGTAATATCACTGAAATGCATAATGTTTAATAAACTGTTGAAAATTGTTCTTGTGTTGAATATATACAGTTCGCTATTTAAAACTAAACAACTGCCTTAGTGAAAAGTAGAAGAACCGAAGCCAAATGGATAGTTATAGAAAACGACCTTCGACCCTGGGAATAGGATTAGCATCCTACATAGTATAGTCTGTAGTTGCTTCATGCCGGAAATGAAGTTCAAAGATAACGAAGAATCTTGTCCATTCGGGAAATGAAGCCTGCGTGACAACTAAGATATGTGATGCTTTATTTAACTTTTATGTTATCTTCCTTGCTCTCAACTGATTTCTTTTTTCTTACAAACGTTTCTATTGTACTGTCAAACATAAAAGAACCCCAACAAGAACAAAAGTTCCTGTGTGATCAATTGGGAAAATTGATGGGTAAACAGTTCTAGCCACACTTCTTTGATATCAAGATAAGAAATAATTTTTTGAACAATAGCCGATATACAATTGCAACAATAACTGAAAAAGGTAAGTCACAAAATATTCTTTCTTTTTGAAATGCGCTCTTTAAAAAAGTATGCATAACGTCATTGTCCCAGAAAACAAAGAAATGAAAAAGACTTAGAAATTAACATCGTAGAAACATGCGGACAGCCTTGGTTATAGTCCCCACAGAAAAATAGACTTTTTTACATATAACTGGACTTTGATAGTTGCCGAAACATCCACTTATTTTAAAAATGAATAATTATAGCTATGTCAAAGCAGTCAGTTGGCCTGATAACAACCCGTCCCATTTAAAACGAGATGGTATCAACAGGGGAGGTTTGATAAATTTCGTTATTTTGTAGCAGTGTACGTCTGCCTCAAAATAATGAAATAAAGTTTCAGTATAAAAAAATGTAGTTCTGTTGTAACAGTCCTTGATTGCACGTAAAAACATAGCAAAATGTTTACAGATAGAAATGGAGACATGCGAAGACGCAATGGAGAAACAGAATATGTAGGCAACACATTTGAACAAGTGCATAAACAACTCCTTAAAAGGAAATATGATGTGCACAAACGAACTAGACAATGGCGCATACAACGGAAAAGATACAAGGAATACTTGGCGTCATTTTAGACCTACTGGACTAAAGGATAGAATTTCTTTAAAATTGTTATTCTTAAGAAGTAAGAAATGTTGATAAGAGAAAGTATAAAAAAAAAGAAGAAAAAAAGGCATATTTTTTATTAGATCGTTACAGCGACAATCATAGAGGGCAGACCTAGTTAGAAAAAAGCAAAAAGAAGCGTGCTAATAACTTTGCTAAAAAACAATAGAGCTCACTATACAACCGGGAATAGGTGTTAGCACACAAAAATAATAACACAATCCGTGGAACAATACATGGGAAACGTAGACAAATGATGTAATTAGCAAGATCAAGAAAGATAGGGATACACTTGCCTTCATAAAACGTGTAGCCGCTCATGATGTTATGTTATCATGAGAAAGTAGATGGAAAAAAAAAGAATAAGCATTTTCCAATGGAGTCTGACTAATGCAATCGAAAATAATATATCTACTTGGAAAAAGTGCCAAAAACAAGGCTAACCTCATTCAGTAACCACTATAGGAATTGATAATATAAATTTAGATTGAAATGCAGTGAAGAGAGGAATGCATTGTAAACGTACAGAAATGATCTCAAAAAGATAAAAAACTACAAAAAGGTTAACAAAATAATTGGAGGATAATCAGCACTCAAGTGGCGGCTATATATGAAAATTCTTGCAATATTTATCAAACCACAAGCCAGTAAGGTAGCAAAGTACATATGCCTGAGACCAATAAAATAAAGCTTTAATAGTACGGTTCGACATTTAACGCTAAACGAATGGCTTAAGTGAGAAGTAAAAGAAGCGAAGCAAAATGACTAGTTATAGACAACTACACTGAAAGTAAGATTAACATCCTACACAGCTCATGTAGCATAGTCTCAAGTTGCTTCATGTCGGAAATGAAGTCCAAAGATAACGGAGAATCTTGGCCAGTCGATAAATGAAGCCTGCCCGGCGAATAAGGTAGATAATGCTTTATTTCACTTTGATGTTATCTTCCTTGCTCTCAAATGTTTTTTTTTTTTTTTTGCAAACATCCCTGTCACAGTGTAGAAAACAAAGGGACCTCAGTAAGAACAAGAAGTTCCTGTGTGATCAGTTGCATTAATTGATGGATAAACAATACTAGCCACAGTTTAGTGACATAGAGATAAGAACTAATTTTTTGAACAATAGGCAACATACAACTGCAACAATAACTGAAAGAGGTATATCACAAAATAGTTTTTTTTCCAAATGCGCTCTTTAAAAAAGTGTGCATAAAGTCATTTTCCCAGAGAACAAAGAAGTAAAAAAGTCCCCACAGAAAAATAGACTTTTCTACTCGTAATTGGACTTTGAAAGTTGCCGAAAAATCCACTTATTTTAAAAATGAATAATTATAGCTATGTCAAAGTGGTCAGTTGGCCTGATAACAACCCGTCCCATTTGAAACGAGATGGAATCAACAGGGGAGGTTTTGAAAACTTCTTATTTCGTAGCAAAGTACATCTGCCTCAAGATAATGAAATAAAGCTTGAGTATAAAAAAATACAGTTCTAACAGTCCTTGACTGCACGTAAGGACATAGCAAAATGTTTACAGATAGAAATGGAGACATGCGAAGACGCAATGGAGAAACAGAACATGTAGGCTGCATGTTTGAACAAGTGCATAAACAACTCCTTAAAAGGAAATATGATGTACATACAAAAACAGACAATGGCGCATACAGTAGAAAAGATACAAGAAATACTTGCGTCATTTTAGATCTGCTAGATTAAACGAGAAATTTCCTTAAAATTGTTATTCTTAAGAAGTAAGAAATGTGGTTAGCAGAAAGTATAAAAAAACGAAAAAAGACATTTTTTATCACATCCTGATAGCGACAGTCATACGGTGCAAACCTAGTTAGAAAAAAAACAACAAAAAAAAGCGTGCTAATACTTTTACTGGAAAACAGAAGAGACCACTAGACAACCGAGAAGAGGTGTTAGCACACAAAAATAATACACAGCCGATAGAGCAATGCACGTCAGAGCTATACTGATGCTGTAACAACAAGATCAAGAAAGATAAAGATAAGAATATGAAAATTGTTGCCTTGACAAAACGTGTTGCCGGTTATGTAGTTATGTTATCAAGAAAAAGTAGACGGGAAAAGAAAATAGTAAAAATTTTCCAATGGAGCCTAACTAATGCATTCAAAGATAACATATATACTTGGAAAACAGCGCCAAAAACAAAGTTAAAATAACTTTAAAAAACATCAGTAACCACTCTGGGAACTGATAACATAAATTTAGATTCAAATGCAACGAAGAGAAAAATGCATTGTTAACATAGCGAAATGATCTCAAAAAGATAAAGGGCTACAAAAAGGTAAACAAAATAAGTGGAGGATAATCAGCACTCACTTTGCTATAAATGAAAATTTTGCAATATTTATCAAACCATAAGCCAATAAGGTTGCTGTTCACTGTTGCCAAATTGGATATAAAGATGCCTTTGTAGGTTTTAATTTTCAGTCATCCAGTGAAATTGGTTGACATAGTTAATACAAAATGGAAACCCTAAACAACCGTCTCTTTCTGTTGGTGTTACTTGCCTTTTCTTTACATTGTTCTAAAGGTAAAGGTTTCCTCTTTTTTGTAACTTTGATATATTATAAGACAAGAGACTTGTCTCTGCGTTTGAATTGAAACTCAAGCTAAAATTTTAAAATGGTTCTACGGTAGATCCGTAGTGGATAATTCAATTACTTGATTTTTATGATTAATAAAGTAGTGTGTTCTGCAAAGGGCCTATCTCCAATCTCGGCCCCAGGGTGCTTTTTTAGCCCCGCCTCAAGCCAAAGAGCAAACGCAACAGCCAATCTACGTTTTTGTCACTCAAACATCTCAGAACCAATAACGTCTTTTTATGCAACACAATGACATCGTTTAGCATTCCTGTATAAAACGCCAACACCCTGCTTGTTTTGCGCCATTGTAACATTGCGCTGCAAGTTCAGTTAATTGTTTTTCTACGTTTTATTAAGATGGGTAAGTTTAAAGCTGCGTTTGTCAAGAAATTTACACCTCGCAAAATGAATGCAGTGCAAATTTAAAGTTTCTTCGCACTAGGGCACTTTAATGAAGTAAACCGTATTACTTTTTCTCTAAATATGACAATCGTCGTTAGCAAACCGATGTTGCTCCGTTAGCCAAGATAATTTCTAATGGTGTTAAAATGTATATTTGTCTTCTAGATCAACAGCAAATCAACATAAAGATTAATTCAGACGAGTGTACGTATTTTATCTTTAGTTTTCTGTTTTAAACTTCTTTGCTTTACTTACGTGAAGATTTGATTGCTCAACTTCATCTTAAAGTTAAAACCTTTATCTCTATAAAACTTTTCAGTGCCACACGAAGTTCCCATTGCGGAAGAAAGCACTTGTAAGTACATATCATTTATATTCTTACAAACTTACTCTTTTTTTGTTTTCAAGCTGCGTTTTGAAAAACTTTGTAAGGAGTTTATAACATCAGTTTTCTCGCCCCAAGATTACATAAGAACGAGATATCATTTTGCGTTTATTTTGGTACATGTCAAGTTCCCTTAATCTTACTTTTATTTCTTTTCACATTTTATTCTAGTTTTTGCGCCATTGGATGATCGTAAGTATTCCGTTTTATTATATTTTAAACTGCTTTCTTGATATAAAAATTCGATTGCCCTATTACGAATAAACAATGGCAATTATAATCGCAAAGTTATTATCGCCCTATGAACTTTTTAGACCCAATTGCATTGGATAGTTCCAATTATTTATTTGCTTTGTTACTTTTTTTTTCAAGTTACTTTTACAACTTAAACAGGAATAATTAGATTAGCTCGTTGCCGCCTGATTGAGAAAAGAGAAGATTTCTTGAAATTGTTTTGTGCTTTATATTTGAGCGCATGCTACATGTAACCAATAAAACCATTCTCCAACCAAATTAATCACTCTAATCTTAGTTTTATTTGTTTTCATATTCTTAAGTTTTTTTTTGACTTTAATTGTTCAGAAAGTGAAAAAGAATTCTGGCTTCAACTTTGCGCCTTAATTTGTTCTTCTCGTAAAAGCCTACCTTGTACATTTGAAGTTCCGGTACGGCTTTCTTCCAGGCCTTCGCAGTAAGATTGATTTTCGGTAAAGTATCTCATTTAGGCTTAGGAACCGAAACCGCGCAAATGTTCACTTGCGAACTGAGATTAGCACAAAAACTCTTGCGAAAAGAGAGAAAAGCAACGAAAAGAAGTTTGAATCGCAACTTAACGCTGATATGTTCTGCTAGATACAGAATACTACCGTCTATAATGCAAATTGCGAGTTGATGGCAAAAAAATACCAGTCAAGAAAAATAGAAATGAAAGTTGCAATAATCTCCATACACACATTGATATATATTTTCTACTTGGAATCGATGGGGAAAGTTGGTAACAACAAAATTTGCAAAGGTCAAGCTTATCAAAGTGTAAATCAAACGCCCTCGTTTTAAAACCACTACCTCCATGATCACAGTTACTACCTCCTCCATTGCGTTATTTGAAACTAGGCAGTAATTAAAATGTCACCTTTTTCAAGATGTAGTAAACTAATTTTTCACAAAACATGGTATGCATGAAGATTTATTAAAACAGAAGTCTAAGTGTTCATGAAAAGTTTGTCTAAAATTCTAACAAACGTTTACTCTTGTTATTGCTACTTAGCAAATTTTAATCCCATAATTCGTAATCCCAATACTCCTCTTGTGCACTTTCTCATTATTTTTATTTATTTATTTATTTTTTTTTGATGAGATGAGGGCTGGCTAATCACTTATTTGAAGCTCAGAGCCCTTGTTAATAGTGTTTTTTCCTGCTGACACTATGCAGTCTCATTAAAGGCAATGTGCTCATAATTGAATATTTAAGTGGCAAGTGAAATTAAAATCAAGTCAATAAAATCAGCCATATCTCATCTTATATTTTCTTGTAACAAAGCAAACTTAAAACCTATCATTCCATTGGCTTTATGAAGTTTTCTTTGTTAAAATGCAGATACTTAAATGATGTGCCTTAGAACCAACTTGTTCCTATAACATACCACACACAAAAGCAAAATCATGTGTAGTTCCATAGATTATTCAAATTTCACTACAGAAAGAATTTTTCATAAAACCCCCCATCCTTCTGCAAATTCTAATTAAGCTTTATACATTTCCTTAAAGTTTTAAGCATTTGAAAACCCTTTCACCCTCTGGAATTTCCAATTTCTTCTGTGGAAAGAGTATATGGACATTTTGTCCAATTAAGTACATATAGAAGCTAAAACTATTCCTTTAGACTATTGTCTGGAATTCTGTTGACTGCACCTCTTTACTATGTACTTTACTGTAATAAGACAACAAATAGCAATACACTGCCTTTGCTGGAGAGCAAGCTAACCTTCAGTCATGATTATACTTTCTCTATCTTATATTTAAAGACTCAATTTATAGAGAGACAAAAAAGACAATTAAAATGAAAACTATTCTTCGAGCGTAGAATATAAATATTCTCTATAGCACCACATTACTTAAGATATGAGGTCAAAATAAATAAGAATTAATTACACAATCAAACAACTTTTAAAAAGCAATCCATCAGTTGATCCCACAGCAATTAGAACTCCTCACTATATTGAGGGAAAGACAGTTGGTACAAATAGCTGTTTGTCACTGATTCTTATGCTAGAGTAAAAACAAATATATTTAAATAATATACATTCAACAGTAACCAAGTAATGATTGACAAACGAAAACAGAGTAACAGAATATTGATGTACAAAGGGAAAAATAAAAAAAATTTCAACATGCCCCCCTCCCCCTGATAACTGCATTAACAAAGCCACCCCACCAACTAATAACCAGTCTCTTTTTAATGATCTTCTCAATATCACAAGTGAAGGAGAACAATACACTGCCTCTACTAGAAAAAGCAAGGCGTCACTTATGATTCTACATTTTCTACCTTATATTTAAAGACTCAATTTACAGAGACACAAAAAAAACAATTAAAATGAAAACTATCCTTCAACAGTAGCGTATAAGTATTCTCTGCAGCAACACATTACTAGGATACGAGGTAAATATAAATAAGAATCAATTACACTTTATAGTCAAATAACCTTTAAACAGCAATGCATCACTTAGTCTCACAGCAAAGATCCCATCATTATATTGCAGGAAAGAAAGTTGCTGCAAATTAATAGCTGATAATGTCCCTCATTCTTATGCTTGGATAAAAAGCATTATACTTTAAATAATATACCTTCAACAGTCACCAAGCAATGAATGACAAACTAAAACAGAGTAAGAGAGTATGCTGTACAAAGGGGAAAATCAAGAGAATTTCAACATATCCCTCCCTCCCCTAGTAAATGCAATAACAAAGCCACCCTTCAACCGATAACCAGTCTCTTTTTAACGATCTTCTCAAATATTACAGGTGAAGATGAACAACTACAGCCAGCCATCATCAAGTTTTGTAAGACCTTTAATATTCTTTTTGCAAATTAAGTTATGAAACTGTTATCTTGTACATGTAGAAAATTTTATACCCATTTTACACCCATAGTAATGCTATTCCAAATTGAAACAGTTTCTCTAAATTGTGATTCAACCACCAACAAAGGAGTATGTAAAGGAATCAAATGTTCTGGCCAAGCGTATCAAAAACTTTTTTCAGAAAGCACAAACACTGATGAAACTTGGCTTTCTGAACAACAAGCACTTTCCCAAATGAAGCTGTTAAGCACTTATGACAATATTCCGAAGTACAAGCAAACAAACCCGCCAAAATCTTGCAAGCATTGACAATAAAAGCCAAATTTTCCAAGAACTGCAAAATTTTGCGGTATTATAATTGTGACTGTACAGCTTTCTTGTGTAATTGGCATCATTTAATATGACTTGCATGACAGCAATTAATCTTGACTAGAAGATCTTTCAAGCTAAAAAAAGACCAAAGCAATCTGTTATTAAAACAAGAAACAATTTTGTCTATAATTACAGACTCAGTGAATCCTGAAAGTTACAATGAAGAATGTAAGTATTTATTTGAAATTACAATGCTTAAATTGAGTAAGTGAGACAATAAGTGAGTGAGTAAACTTTATTGGAGAGGGTAACATCTAACAGTAACACAGCTGATTATATCAACATAAACAAAGGAGCTTACAAAGGCCTACTCTGGGACCTTAAGTCGCTTAAAGTAACCTTAACTTGCCTTAAGTCGCCTTGAGTCTTCCTAAGTCACCTTAAGTTGCTAGTGGTTATGCAATGTCAAAAAGGTTTCAACACACTCAAATTGCCCGTCTAGAAAGTTATCAAACTTGTAACTGTCATGTTTGGATAAAGTGCACTCTAACCCTATGAAGGAGGAGGCATGATCACCCAATGGCTGGTGCAATGGACCCCTATTGGAGATCACGGCATTGTGTTTGCACTCTTATAGTGTCTCTCCTCACCCAGATGTATAAATGCGTGATGGTTACAGAACAGGGGGGGCAGGGTGCAGGGTGCACCAGAGGTAACTTCAATAGGTTTGCCTCAAGAGGTTGGCTTTTATGTTTTATTCATAGCATGTTAAAGTAAAGAAAATCACTGTGAAACTACTAAAGATAAAGGGACATACTATCAGGGACACAACTTACAGTAAAGCAGCAGGACTTTACCTGTAATATCAATAATATTGATGGCCTCAAAAATAGCAAGGGCTGACTAGCGTCCTTTAAGAGGACAAGAACCCAACAATTACTGTATTATGCCTCATAGTCGTAGTTGCCTTATACATAGAAAATCTAATATTATTATAGTCCTGCACCTCTCTAGCCCCTAATGTTAGCAGGAATAATTTCTACATGTGGACAATAATTAAATAGGAATGACAATCTCATCTATACTGTTTCACAGATGCCTTTTTATTTCTATTAAGTTTTATTTTTTTTTCCGTGTATTTCGTTGTGAAAGAATTAATAAACAAGATGACACTCTGTGTTATCATCACAAAATATATTAAATATGGAAAGATACAACAAATAACTATACTGCAATAATTTCATTTAAGCTTATTAATTTTTGCACAATATTATTGAATCCAATCTTCCAAAGACTTACAGTCTATAATTAATAAACAACAACAGTGAGAGGTGTTCCAAATCATTAACGAGAAAAGCAAAAAATAGAAAGATATTTCTGGGTTAAGGCTTAATTCTTTCTAGTCACTTTTACACTGAGCAGTAAAAATATTGTCATCCAAATTCAATTGAACCAAACTGAGTCTATACTTTAAATACTTTACTTACCCAGTGTAAAAAAGTGACAAAAGTGGCCCATTTCTCCAGCAAAAATCATTATTTGCATTTGATTCCACATTCAACCAACTCAAACCAACTGTGAACTTGTGAATTTCGTAATTGAAGAACCAACTTGCAAAGTAAAGTTTATCTATCCTTTTCGTACATTTGATAAAGCCAGCTATTCACATTATCTTATACACTTTACATGGACTACGCTTACTGTTACTACTGTTACTATCGAAATCTAACATAACCCTTGCGATCAACTCTCAGTAAACATGGTCGCCAGACTACTGTTTGGAACACGTGCCTTAGTTTGGCCCCGTGACTAAAGTCTACACGACCTCACGTGAGCTACTCGTTCTCACGCGACTAACAAAAAACCAGAAAGAAAACAAATCGCCAAACTAATACTCTCCAAAATTTGAATACAGAAATTTATTATCAGGTGATTTGAAATCACCCGAACACTTAGCAAGCAAATTCATATTTTCGTGGCACAGATGTCTCGTCTCTTTGGAGTATGGAAACCAGTTATCGGCACAAGGGTTACTGGGAAAATCAAAATGGCGGAAACCACTGTGCCTAGTATCGATGTAACAATTTCTAGTATTTAATTGTGAAAATGTTCAAAGTTCTGAGCATTTGTAATTTGTCACGTGGAAACTAGTGAAACTTGGAAGATGTATTTCCTGCTGGTCTGATCAACAAAACCTTCTAAAAAGATTCGATTCACGGTGTAAACTGCCAGGGTCATCAAAGTTTTCTGGAACTTCACAAGTAGTGAGTGAAATTTGACAAGAAGTGTCCTTACGAAACAACTTAGCATGCGGTACTCACTATGGTATTGGAATATTTTGACTCAGTGAGGCAAGAGAGCATCAAATCGATTGGGTCCCCGAAAAGGACTAAAATTGACACTGGAGATGCAAGAAATATCAGATAAGTAGTAGTATGTATACTTTATTTACCCTCGCATTGTAGAGTAGCTTTAACAGCTAATGTCTCCGAGCATTTCAGCAGCACAATGGGCAAAGACCACACCACAAACACCGGGAACTTCGTGACCTGCTCTTTACGATGAGTGTGTGGGTTCTTTAACGTCCCCTGCTGACCATAACAGTGAAGATGCAGGAGACGGGGCTACGGTTTATCGTCCTTATCCGAGAAGACTAGAATATCTAACCATTTGCAGATGTCATTGCAAACGCAGCATATTTTCCTCAGTTATTTTAAAACCCTGAGTGTTGGTCCGGTCTGGGACTCGAACCCGAGAACTCTCGCACGGTAGTCCGAAGCTCTACCAACTGAGCTAACCAGTGTTGTGGTAATTCTTTCTTTAATAGTATTTATTTTTTAATGGTTTGAAATCTGGCCCGGGTTGTTCAAAAGCTGGGTAGCGCTAACTCAGATAATATTTTTTTTGTGTGTAGAAATATCTTCCACTCCTTATAGTTGTGTAGTTTTAAAATGAATCAACTCAAAACTAAAAGACAAACTACATAAACAGAAAACTAGAACAAAAAGTTACAAAACTGAAAGTAATAAAAATTCTCTCTAATCCTGGGTTAGTTTAATTAGGCTTTGAACAACCGGACCTTGGATATTTGAGACTGTGGTGACTTAATTATATACCAGTATTGGTACAATACTGGGTTATTGGAAAAGATATATGGAAAGACTGTTGCTAAGTTTAAATTTATATCACCCAAGTGAAATAAGGTCTCCTCAAGTAAGTTGCCTTAACTCGCCTTAAATTGCTTAAAATTACCTTAAGTTGCCTAAAGTCGCAATGCTTTTCTTGCCAATTTTGCCTGAGAGCCTAAAGGTGCCTTAAATCGCCCAAAGACGCCTTAAGTTATGCCGACTTAAGGTCCCACAGTAGGCCTTTTCAGGGAGCAAGCTATAGATCAAATTTTACAAAAAAGGACACATAAACAATTCACAAAAAAAATAATATTGGCACTTCAAGCTTCGTGGAAAACAAAACAATGCATTTTAGAAAATAACAATTAATAGCTAATATACAAATATCAATTCTAAAAGAAAAATATAGCGATTTCACATTTCACAAGTATTAAAAAGGATTCGTCATAGTTCACAATAATACCCATTTTCACCTCCATAAATGTAAAGTGAGACTAATTTGCAACTCAGAACCACAAGAGAAAATCAATACCTAATATATTAAAGTGCAAGAATACCTGCAACATCATTTCTAATATGACAAAACAGACAAAACCTTCAATTAAAATATGTATCAATTTTTGTAATTAATTTTGACCATTTTGTTAAACTATATCTAAAACTCAACATTGCACAACCTACAATTTTAAGTACAAGTAACAGCAGCATAAATTACTGATCTTGTTTTAGATCATGATGCCCAGATGACAACACGACACCAGCGTAAGTACATCTGTTGTTTTCAATAAAATCTACCGAAATCAAATAATACAGATATTTTTCAACTTTACATGTTGAAAATTGGCTTCTAAACATTACTGTATATAGTTCTGTATATTATCAATACACCTCCCATGAAAGAAATGTTTCATCACAACCCAAGCCCAACATTGTAATACTTTCAATTATGCTTCATAAATTTTCTTAAACTCTGTATCCCTCAAGAACCCTCCTTGCACCAAGAATTTCAAATCCCTTCTGTGGCACAAATATGGACTATTGCACAACCTACAATTTTAAGTACAAGTAACAGCAGCATAAATTACTGATCTTGTTTTAGATCATGATGCCCAGATGACAACACGACACCAGCGTAAGTACATCTGTTGTTTTCAATAAAATCTACCGAAATCAAATAATACAGATATTTTTCAACTTTACATGTTGAAAATTGGCTTCTAAACATTATTGTATATAGTTCTGTATATTATCAATACACCTCCCATGAAAGAAATGTTTCATCACAACCCAAGCCCAACATTGTAATACTTTCAATTATGCTTCATAAATTTTCTTAAACTCTGTACCCCTCAAGAACCCTCCTTGCACCAAGAATTTCAAATCCCTTCTGTGGCACAAATATGGACTATTGCACAACCTACAATTTTAAGTACAAGTAACAGCAGCATAAATTACTGATCTTGTTTTAGATCATGATGCCCAGATGACAACACGACACCAGCGTAAGTACATCTGTTGTTTTCGATAAAATCTACAGAAATCAAATAATACAGATATTTTTCAACTTTACATGTTGAAAATTGGCTTCTAAACATTACTGTATATAGTTCTGTATATTATCAATACACCTCCCATGAAAGAAATGTTTCATCACAACCCAAGCCCAACATTGTAATACTTTCAATTATGCTTCATAAATTTTCTTAAACTCTGTACCCCTCAAGAACCCTCCTTGCGCCAAGAATTTCAAATCCCTTCTGTGGCACAAATATGGACATTACTGGAACAACACACTACACAATTCCACATAGTACCCATTGTCACTGTAACCCCAGGGAAGGCCATTGAAAAGTCATGAAGGAATGGCTCTCCAAACTACTATGTTAAACTGGAAAGATTTACAAAATGCATAAGCTCAGCTTTCCCAAACACTAAAGAATAGAAATATATCATCTTTTATTCAAAAATTCCCTGCAAGCATATAAACCATGACTAATCAGAACTGTAGCACAAAAGCACACAAATTTACTAATATCAACATTAACTTTATTTCAGAAAAACAGTACAGACACCAAAAACGTAACACTCCAAGGCACATGTCAAAACCTTGTAAGTATAAAATCTATGACTATAACTTTTAACAATTTTTAATTGCAAAATAATAAATTCTAATCGATAGTAAAGTTTCTTGTGACTAGCGGTAGTATAAACTCAGAACTGTAAGAAAATTAACTTTACTTTGAATTTGTGTTTTAGATTACATCTCACACAAGGTGTTACGAGGTAATTAAACATTAAAACACTAACTATTGATAGTTACCAATGAAATAATTCAACAACCATGAAGTAGCTTTAAGCTCAAGTCTAATATTTTCCATGAGTACATTTTGTGAAAAAAAAAAAAAAAAATCAAAGTAACAAAATTAGCACTACATCTAAACTGTCATATTTGACAAAAATAATTATTGGCTACATTTCAGGCATTTCAAACAGTCAGAACAGTAATAGACATAGAATACATTACTGTGCACTTGCCATAAGTTGACAAATTAACTATTCTCAACTCCACCACACAAACACAGATGAAATATCAAAAGGACTAGATGTGAAAATAACGTCTGCAAAATTAACTTACTTCATTAATGAAATATGTTAACTTCTATGTATTTTCCAAAACTGCAAAGTTCTCAATATATACCATTTACCATCTGCTAAGTAGATGCAACAATTAATAGTAGCTTACTGACACTTACAGCTAAATGATGTCAACATTTATTTTTTAGATAACATCATAGCGGCCGATTATACATGGGCAAAAAATCATGTAGTCAATATCACAAACATATTTGATTCCATGGAACCCTTGTGGAAAATGGTAAATATTAAAAAAAACTTTTTAGTAAATACTTTCAATGTAATCATTTTCTTTTTTCTATACCATGCCATACCCAAATAATCATCACTTTTAATTAACAGTTTGATACTGTTATACAACAGACTTCAACAGATGATCCTATACAAAATAAAATTATATCTGGAGAATGCAAAAAGGTAAGAACATTAATTTGTTTAATTCAATCCATTTACTTCAAGTATTAGATACATATCAACTCAAAATGAAAAACATTGCACATTATATATTTTATATTTTTCAATATCAAACAATATTGATACATTAATTTAGCATATATCAGCTCTCTAGTAAACATGCACTATATTTTATCTATTATCTATAGGCCATTAAGAAACTCTATCAAAAGATCAAAAACCACCATCTGTACTGGGATAAGGTAAATGTACTAGTATATTAGATTAAATTATCTTTTTTCATAACTATGATGCTTTTAAAGACAATGTGTACTTTCGTTAATACGCACATGTTCTGCACATCAGGCAAGGTATGGTTTAAGCACCACACATACGCTACGGTGAACAGTGAAGCAATCAACTATGCTACCTAGTACACGGCTAAATTGAAAGCAAAATTTTCATACTTTGAGCAAATCAAGTTTAATGAACTTGTACTTAAACCAGGAATTCCAAAATAGTAGCATATCACTAGGCTGACTTGCTGTTATCTGTTGAAAATTATCCTAAAATTCAACTGTAAACATATACCTGCAGATGGCGTAGTGTGCAACCAAAACAAGTGCGAAATATGCAATTGTTTTACCTAGTGGGGAGGTGACACAAAAAAATGTAATGGGCACCGTAAAGTTTTAAAAAAAGATCAGTAACAATCTCTGCTGATGATAGCAAAGAAGATGGCAAACAAGAAATGCTAATAAATATAATAATTTGATTTTTGAATTCAACAGACTTTACAAAAAAATGGCATCTTTAAGATCTCATCTGCAACTAAAATTTATACCATTTTGTTCATTCAGTATAAAACACTTTTTTCTACTATTTGAGTTTGAACAAACCATAATGTAACTTCTTTTCACTTCTTAGGCAGCTGCTACGTATACAAGTGAAAGCGACACCATCTAACATTCAAAAAAAGTGATGGCTGAAAAAAATAGCACTTTACCTCTAATACTTTCATTTTTAACTAACTTCCTAAACTACAGTTGAAATTAAATGTACAGTTTTTTTTGGTGATTAATACAATAACTTACATTACATTACATACAAAAATTACCTAGTACTTACAATGTTAACATAACTTACAATTTAACTATACTAACAAAACTTGCAATACTAACATTATTTACAATAATTATTTACAATAATTATTTACAATAATTATTTACAATGATTTCACTATTTCTTTATTGCGGCAATTCGTCGCGGCACACTGGACAAGTGGCATGCTACAAAGAAAAGAAAGTATCTTTAATCTTAAATACAACTCTCCCCCTTATAGATATTGAATTTGCAGCAATCAGAAATTTTACCCTGTCTAGTACTTCAACTTTTTTTCCACTACATTGCACAAAAAAAGGCCTCTATCAGGAATTTTAAGAAAACATGCTCCCGCTAGATCAGCGACACAACATATACTGTATTGACAACAAAAGTCCAAAGAGTTTAATCAACTTTTAGTTGCCACAAAGTTCAGCCTCCCCCCTTCAGTGTGCCTTATCAAAACTACTTTCTTCGCATGAATCCTCGCTCAGTGCCAAGAAAACTCAAACTACGTTCTAATAGTCTGTTGATTATCTGCCAAAGGGTTGTATTTCGCCTCATTTGTTTACACGAGAATGCACAAAATAGACTGTATTTTCCTATCAAGAAAAAAGTTTAACGCTACAAATAAAACTAACTTAATGGCTCACGGTCAGTCAGTCAGTCAGGAAATGTTACAATTAAAAACTTTACTGTAACAACTCTTCGGATTAATAATTATCTTTATAATTTAATTCTTTGCTATTGAAGACATACCGTGTTGAAATAAATTGCCTGTCTGTCTATTAATTACGCAAATATTATTGCATTTACCATTTTCAACCATGTGCTGATGCACTCGTTGTGAAATGGATGACCACAAGGTAGTTCATTGACCTCCTCACCTTCCCGAAATTCCACGAGACAAATGGTACAGGATACCATAAGAGCTGTAGGTAATTTAACCAAAAAATATCAGTGAAATAGTCAAATAAAAACATCCTTCTACAACTTTACTTTTAAAGTACGCAAATTTACCATCAAACGACACAGAAAAAAATTGCTAATTTCACTAACCCATACAAGTGACTACAGAAATATTGTAAACGCAAACATACAGATCAATCAAGATTGTTAGTACACTTATTTAATAAACACAAAATGACAGGACTGTGTCCAGAACTCTTAAATTTTGAAGCAAATTATTAATTGAAAGAGGTGAAAAGAGAGAAAAGAATTGCTTCATCATCTCAGTAGACACAGCCAAGACTCACCCACTTTTTCTCGAGTAATCTTAATTACCCTCAACGAGGCAATTACCTCGGGTAAGGCAGGCCGCAAACCGTCTTTGGCGTCCTGGAGATAAACGGTAAAAAAGTTAAAATACAAGTACATCAGTACAAAAATTAGTCTTTAAGATATTTCTTGTTTACTCGGCTCACGTTCCGCCAAATCCATCGAACTCATTGCAATTGGTGGGGCACGGGAATTCAGTCGATAAAAACAAGATAAAGAGCTAAGGAAAGGATTGGATGAGTTGTTCTGTTAAAGAGTTCGTTAAGGCAGACTGAAACATATCTCACCATTCCAGCCCCCCACCCCAACTCTTACCCCTCCTCCCTGCCAAGTCTACTCCCTATCCTGCCCTGAGATTGTCACAATTTTTAAGTTATTTATAATTTTCGTAACGGAAATGGAGACCATGCGCTGTATATTGCCCATTACATTTCTTTCTCTAGCATCTTAAAACCCACAATTTACACCCAAACAAATTGGTCAATCTCCATAAACTTTTACACTCCTCACAAGGTTATCAACTGTCCCTAACACAACGACTACAATTTCATACAGCGCCTTTTTAATCGCTAACACATCCCCATAGGCAGACCTAGGTGCAATCACGGACAAAGTGTAGATAAAATGTAAAGATTCAAAAATAACTACTACCAACACTCCCCCTCCTTCGCTTCCAAAATAAGTAAAGCCCGAAGTTGGAGGAAAATTTCACTATTTGTTTAATTAAGACAATATGTTGCCTAAAGATCTTAAAGAAACCGCTCTTTCCAAGCTCCTTCTTCTAACAGCTCACAACATCTCCTCGTAGCACATAATGGGAACAACTGCCTCTTGTAGGGAAATATGGTGCAACTCAATTTTTACTAACTTCTTGCATATCCGTTGCCTGCCATTCCATCCTGAAAAGAAATCTTTGTTTTAGTTCTTCAGTGCAGTTACTAAGTTATTTAGCTACTCATCCCCTAATTGTAGATAACTAGCATGTACTGTTCTTGCCCTTTGCTGGTTGTAATATAGTGCTACACTTAGTACTTCTACAAAACATTAATCCCTTGCTTTTACTAGAGTGTTATTCATTTCATTCAAACAGTATTAAGAAAACATTTTTCAATAAATTGAAATGAATACAAGCACTTTTTATTTTCTGTTCTATGTTTCTGTTCTATTTCACCCTGTATAGAATCACATCTTTTTGGCCTTTTCAAAAGGTTAGTTTGCCAGGGCACGTTCATCATTGTTAACAAGAATTACCACTTACTCCTCCACCTGGTCATCATTCAAAGTCAAACTCTCCATTCTGAAAAAGAATGTTTGCTTTAGTTCCCCATTGCACTTAGTTATTAATTATAATTTAGTTACTCATCGCCTAGTATCCCTTTCCCTTTATTCTGCTAACTGGAGTCCTTTTTGTGAACGCCTACTCAAAAGGTGTCTTGAAAACCCAAATAGCAAAGCAAATAATAGCGAATACCGAATAGTTCCGAATAGTACCAATACTCTCAAATAGTGCCAATAGTGGCGAACAGTCGCCAAAAGTACCAAATACTGCCTATAAGCATCTGTGCTTTTTAGCGGAAAAAAAAACCCATCCTAAGTCGCTACAAGGTTAGCAGCGAGATACTGGGTACCCTATTTGTTACTATATGCCAATATTTGCCACTGTTTGCCACAATACACTACTATTAGAGACTGCTCGCAATTATTCGCACTATTCGCTATTCGAGACTATTCGCTGTTCGGTTCGCTGTTCGGTATTTGAAACTATTCGCTATTCGCTATTCGCTATTCGCCTTTTCCAGACACCCGCTACTAGGACTTTACTGTAACAGCACTCTATCGCGTTTAGTATTTCTGTACAACACTTTTAGCATAGTTAGCAATATCCCACAAACCAAACATTTTTATCTGAAGATCATTTTTCTTTCTCTGCTGAAAAAACCAAAACTTCTCATAAACGAAATTCTTTCTTTGTACGATCAGCGCAGACAGCGCAAAGATTGGAAGTATCGAGGAGTTGTTCGGATAGCTATGTACGAAAACTAAACTCAATTGACAATTGTTCAAACATTAGCTTTTAAGTTAACCAAACATTGACAAATAGAGTTACCAGTCACCAACTTACTTCTAAGTTATCAATTACCATTAACGAGATTACCGGAAAAAAGATAGTGGCAGCTATAGTCCGCATGTCCTTGAACCTAGACCGGCTCAAACAAGTCCATAATCTTCTACTTAAAATTGTGAATTGTAAATACAGTTCCATACAGTTTTATTACCACAGCTTATTTCCACTTTTTCCTAATATCCTTCTCCTATACCATATCAGTGAAGCTTGCGAAAAATGAATTGATGCCTCAACCATAACCTTAACGGGAAGCGCTCGTTCAGCTTACAAGGAAAAATTTTTATCGACCTCCGCAAAGCACAGAAGTGTATATCAAAGGGAAGTGGCAATTCGTTAAAGTAACAAGACATGCAGATCAATGAATGAATCCGTGAACACTGTTGGAGACTTTTTGTTTAATGATAAATGAAATAATAGGCAAACTTCTCATTATTCCATAATATCACTCACAACACTGCGTGAATTCACTGTTTCTTCGCATTCTGCCCACTCACTAAATAGAGCCCGTATTTTCGATAAGAAAAAATAAGGAGGGGCAGAACGCTGTCCAGTACGGACTCCAGATTAAGGGGTCCGCATTTTTTACCAACCCCATCCGCCAGAGTCTGAAAAAAACAATACTAGTTGGGCGGAGCATCCATCCAACCTTATAGGAAGTTTAATGGTTTAGTTCCATGGACTGCTTCCACATTTTAAATAACAGCATTAACAATAGAGCTCTAATATACCTAAACTCTTACTGTCCATATACCTGAAAGTTCTTCTATTTTTCTAGGGGTCACGAGGGTCACGTGACCTGAATTTTTCCCGCCAATTCTTACACTTATAAAAGAAAACGATAAATGACATACAAAAACAGAACAAAGATTGAGAAATTTACACTTTTAAGTTTTGTTTTTGCATTCCACCCCTTACCCCATACTTTCTTGAAAATAGCATGTTCCTAAAGATCCATAATTTGGTAATGTAGCACATTCATAATGTCATATCACAATTTGCGTCTTCGATTCAAAGTTAAGTGCATTATTACAAACATGCAATACTGATCATCCCTGAAAAAACCTACAACTTCTGTTACAAAATGCTCATTAATACCGCTTATAACTACAACACGTTTTCTGTGAAGAAATCCCTGTTCAGTGCAGCCTTTATTTATCATCTCAACAAATCGAGCGCTCCTTCGCGTAACACTTTGTCATTGCACTGTTTAGATCATCGGCATTGTTACCCTTTTTGTAAGTCCGCTCCACTTATTTGATTTCATTGAAATCTAACTGAAATCAGCTAAAAGCGGTCTACCGGTGAGCATCGCACAGTGTGATTATCAATCGACTTTCATCGCGATCTGAAATAATTGCTGAGGCTTTCCGCACTACTTGTACTAGCTCATAACAATCAATTCAGCTATTTTCCATCATGCAATATATGTCCTGTTCGCCCTAATGAAAACTGCACAATATTTTATAAACTGCACACTAACAACTCACCTTTCGATAACAACATCCATCGTTAACACCCTACACACAGCAAAGCTATTTTACAATTATATCTTTCCAAGCTGTTATTGACAGGGATCAATTTCATATCAGATTTTTCGGTTTACGCCTCATTAGAACTTGTCTTCAAAGTCAACTGCCTGAAGATATGTCTAACAGGAGAAATGTTGTTCATTCTTTTAAAATTAAATTGACAGTTAATGGAACATCTTAAAAATAAGTTGAAAACAGGACCACTAATTCAATTCGAGAAAGTGTTAAAAAGCTTTCTGATTTGGACAACAATCCCTTAAAGTTTAGATCTACTATTCGTTGTGCAAATTATCCCAAAAATAAAATCACCTAAAGTCCCTATTTAACACCAGCCGATTAAAAGGATTAAGCTATAATTATCTGCACATAATGACCAAATGATACTGTGGCGAGCGGGTGTTCTGACTAGTGCTGATGGTTAGATTAATATGTAAAGAAACACAGAAGTACATACTTTCAAGGCCCACCCCTGGAGTTTCCCCGCTTTTCAAGTAGTGTATCTTAACCTACACGGAAGGGTGACAAACTTAAACAAAGCAGCATTAGAAATCCATATCTCAACTGTTTGGACAAAGTTTCATTACAATTTGTTTTGAAGCCCGGTGAAATCTTTTAAGCAATAATTCACCAAATCAGTGAATTCTATCACCCTAGATCTTCGCGCCATACACAAGTAATCTCGAAAGCGCGCTAGAACTCCTCTTTACGCATTTGCTATTTCAAGTGTCTTCCAGATTGAATCCATTTTCAGTAGCAACTTCTATGACATAATAAAACACTTCGAAATCCTCTGCAACTTAACGTGAGTTGCAGACCTTATCACTTCTTTGCGCTCCTGCCTGCAATTATCTTTAAATTTTAGTCGGAATTTGTTCACCCCACACCGACGGCGCACTTGCCTTATCACCATCGTGCTAATTAGAATACTCTCTAAGGGGTGTCTCAACTGCAATCTTCATCTCCAAAGCAGCTGTTTGCACTCCATTGTAATCCATTAACCTGTATTGCTATGGTCACAATTGTTCAGTTGATGTTATTACGCAGCCGGTCCTACTCAGTGTTGTCTTTTCACTGTAGGGGGTGTGGTTCACTGTCTTTATTGTCTACACTTCACTGTCTTCACTCGTAACATTTCAGTCGGAATTTGTTCACTCCACACCGACGGCGCACTTGTCTTATCACCCTCGTGCTAATTAGAATACTCTTTAAGGGGTGTCTCAACTGCAATCTTCATCTCCAAACCAGCTGTTTGCATTCCGTTGTAATCCATTAACCTGTATTGCTATGGTCACAATTGTTCAGTTGATGTTATTACGCAGCCAGTCCTACTCGCTGTTGTCTTTTCACTGTAGGGGGTGTGGTTCACTGTCTTTATTGTCTACACTTCACTGTCTTCACTCGTAACATTTCAGTCGGAATTTGTTCACTCCACACCGACGGCGCACTTGTCTTATCAACATCGTGCTAATTAGAATACTCTTTAAAGGGTGTCTCAACTGCAATCTTCATCTCCAAACCAGCTGTTTGCATTCCGTTGTAATCCATTAACCTGTATTGCCATGGTCACAATTGTTCAGTTGATGTTATTACGCAGCCAGTCCTACTCGGTGTTGTCTGTTCACTGTAGGGGGTGTGGTTCACTGTCTTTATTGTCTACACTTCACTGTCTTCACTCGTAACACTGGGTTTGAAGGTTGCCTAAAGGCAAAATTACACGTTTATAAGCTTACAATGTCATCTATGATACATGGAAAATTCATTCTACAAGTGCTCGATTGGCTGATCTAAACGTTATGGGGCGTTCTATTTATATTTGCGGATAAATCGAACGGCATGGCATCTTTCGGTCCGCCTCAATTCAGAATTGTCTCAATTCCTTTCACCGCAGATTCCTCGAGCTTGTACGCATATTGTCCAAAAACGCTGCCGTTTAAAAGTGGCAAACTGAACAAAGATTGACTGACAAAGGTAAGCTCCATGAAATACCGATTTCTGTATTATTAGAAGATTGAGAATACATATATTGTATCTTAAGCTGTCGTTCCTCACGCGTTTGTTTACTCTAAACAAAATCACACCTATCCTCGCTTGCCTTCTTTAGAAAACCATTTATATGCTACCTGACTTTTAAAATATTGCTTCTGCGAGAGTGTGAATTCCGAAAAGATAATTATTGCGCGCGAACAATTATGCATTGTCTTATTGCTTTCTGCCCTGCGAGCAAACCGAGAGTATCCAGTTCTAGTAGAATAATGCTTCCGCGCGGATTTTGCGCGAACTACAAATTTTTTTCGTGCTCATTTTGTTGTTATTTGTTGCAATTGCGTTTAAGACTTTTTGAGTCAATTGCAAATCTAATTGACTGTTAAATACTGTGTACAATGACCGTATTTCTGAAACCTTGCTTAAACCCAAATTTCCCTCGACAAATTTTATGTCCTTTTGTTGTAATTCTAACGCTTATCTTAAACCAAACAAAGAGTTTTTTGCTTCCAATAGTGTTTTTTTAGACAACTAAGCTTTCAAGGCGTGAAGGACATTTTTGGATACTTCATTGACCCCATAGATGTTCTCAAAGCTAATGCATGTTTCTGAATATTTCGTTGCTATTTTATTGCAAACGGTTTAGGTCTAAAATTTTGTCACTGCTTCATTTTTTCTTTTCCTGTTACTGATATTTTTCTTTGGTGTATAAACGCGTGTTTTGAAATCCAAAATTGTCGAGAACTGAAACAGAAAAATGTAATAATACCCTTGAAGCTTTCTGATTGAAACATTTCTACATGGAAAGGGAATTTACAATCTCACTTGTAGGTCATGCTTTCAGCACAACATGTAATCTGTCCCCTAAATGTATTTCATAGTTGCTTAATGTTAGGCCAGCCTCTTTAATTCATCCTCCAATACCTTGGTCTTCGTTCCCCGTTAGAGTAAACACTACTACGAATAAAGTAAATACCTTCATTGGCATGTTTCTTGAAATTTTGCTCATCTTTCTTAAGCTGGTTGGTAATTTGTGTGCTCCCTTATATTGATGAGATCTGTGTAACACTTTCTCTGTGGATACAAAGAAGAATACCAATTTATTACATTTATCACGAAAAACATGGACAAAAATACAGAAAGTGAGATTCTCTGCACTTAAGTTGTCTGTCAACCAATTTTTCTATTGCCCAATGTCTACCTTTGTACCTGTACATTAATTTGCAACTTACTGTGTCTCTAATTTCCAATGCATTTTAATTTCAGCTGTTACGTTTTCCGTTTGAAATGAACTCAACAAAATGCAAAATTTGTGAAAAGTAAAGATTTTCTTAGTTAATTACCCAGTTATATTTATTATTACCTTCACTATGTCAAGACATGAAAGACTCTTTATAATTACTTTTCTAGGCAAGTATGTTAAAGTGGCCTGTGAACACCATCCCCTCACGTTGACTATGTAAAGGGGCGAAAGACTCTTTATAACTACTGTTCTAGGCAAGTATGTTAAAGTGGCCTGTGAACAGCATCCCCTCCCTTCAGTTTTTTCGGTAACTCTACACAGCCTAATAAAAGGTCAAGGAAAAGGCATTTCAACCACCTAAGCACATTGCCTATTGTATTTTAGCAAGACTCTTTACCCTATTTTCGCTTTGCACCTCTCAACCCCTGTGTGTTAAGTGCTTCCTCACAAAGTTTATGCTGGCAATGACCCTTCCATCCTCTGATATCGTTCATGCTGCGATACTTATCCTTATAGTTCTATTGTATTAACTTTATGATAATGACAACAAAATAAGCTGCTTCCTACATTGCCAGTTGCTTATTATGCATACTTCACCTTACCTGTTCATACTTATTTCTACTCTAGATTGGGATGAAACAGTGCTATATTAAGTTGCCTTGGTCAAGAATTTATTTTTACTTGGTAAAGTATAAGTTATTGCCATTATTGATCAATTCCATCCATCTAAAAGTTTCTCTATGAAGGCAGGGGTGCTTTGTTATAAAAATGCAATAGTTAAAAATCAAACTGGTTTGTATAAAAAAAAATCGACGCCACAGGTGAATTTTAAGCACCACAGACTTGTTTGTATGTTCAATATAACGTGTCGCACTGAAAGGTGCATAGTGACCAGAAAAGACTCAATCCTTGACCTTAATGTCCATGTAATTTTAAAACATTGAATGCAGTTATTGTCTTTATCCAAGATTCAGTTATTGTCATCCTTACAATGAGCTTTTATTTTGATACTAGGTTTAACGCATCACATGTAGCCAAAAGTTGTTATTGTCATTACCAGATTGTGCTTGATGAATAATGAAGATGAAAATTTGGTAAACAATGCTCAAATGTCTCTCCAAGACACCATGTTTTATAAAGCTATAGCAGCATGATTTTCCCAACTTTAGTTACCTACCCTTACAGATATTAAGATATGTTCGGTAAAGCTGAGTACCTCATTCAATAACCAGAATTGACTTTGATTGATTCTATCTTTGATGTGGATTATTCACTACCAGCTAAATATCCCCTTACCCTCCATGAAGTTCTGCCCCAACTTCATCCTCCTAATTTCAATTTGATGTCCCTTCTCAAACCTCCAGCTTGAGCTGTAAATGAGTCTCTCGTACTTGACCAGAACTAATGTTGCTAATAGGGCCAAATCAGTGTAACCTTGTATTTTACAAAAATATTGTGGAATCAGGAGGGCAAAGACATACAATTCGTAAAATGCAATATTATGTTCTGCTAATTATCTTCCAATATTCTTAGTGTTCCTACCCACATAGATTGACAAAGCAATTTCATCAAAATAGATACAAAAGTCCCAACATACTTTAGAGAGTGCTGAATACATGTAGTATTTGCAAGCCACAAACCAAAAACCAATGATATTGTAATCTTGACTTTTAGATCTAAGTGGCACATATTCTGAAATATTTGTTCGTGCGTTAGTCCTTGGCTTAATCCTCTTTAATATAATGGGGGCAACGGGTCACTCCAGTTCTTAATATCTTCCTAACATCCAAATATATATTTTATGATAACATATTAAGTACTGGAAAATCTACAAGCATACTATCACCATTGCTTTTCTCTAATTGACCATACAACCCAATATCTATTCTGTGATGGATATTGAGTAGCATAGCAGTGGGCCCTCGCGAACAAAATAAGGGAATTTTCTTTGCATTCCCACACTGTCTGTAATGAGGATTTCGATAAAGTTTTGAAGGACTAGCAGATTTCTACTAAAACAATTAGATTGTTCACTCTCAATCTCTGTGCGGGATAGTTAACTTAAGCTGCAACCTGGTCAACTATCACAAAGTTGAAATCCTGAACTCATAATCTAATAGTTTTCTAGCAAAAACATAGTACAATAGAAAGCAGACTTTATTTCCACTGATACCAAGGACAAAAAAAACCTGCTTACATCGCCCCACTTCCGGCAAAGTGTAAAAGCTTAGTTGCTCAGTTCAATATGGTGATTACAAAATAAATACCTTGTTCATATCCAATGTTCGTTTGCCTTAGAGGAAAAAGCAAAACTTCAATAATCTTAGAAATGCCTTACATAAATGCTGGGTCTGTCTTTTCGACTTATGGCGGTCTTAGGGTATTCGTTTTAGAGAAACCCCTGAATGAAAGATTTTAATACGTGAAATAAAATGTATGTGTTCATATAATCTACTGTTATAACAGGAACATGTAGTCCAAAAGCACTCCTTTTTAATGTTCTCTTCCCATCAAATGAGTGTAAATTTGTTATTTCCTTTTCCGTTAAATCGGGTAAGGAATTCACACGCTTGAAGCAACACAGCTATCCACAATTGTACGATATCCCCCAACCCCCCCCCCCCCAACCCCCATTCCCCTTACCGGCCATCTTTCCTTATTATTCGAATAGTAAATAAATTTCTCCGATCCTATAATGGTAATGTAACTTTAAATATGTCCACTGTACAGACTACATAAACGTATGCAATACTCTATGCAATGGTGTATAGATACTCACGATGTGCTCAAAACTTCCGTAAATCTTACCTTGATTTGAAAGTACAACCAGCTTTGAATAGCATTGTCATCCTCAATCTATGCATTTGGGAAAAAAATTGCCCTTCCAACACTTATTTCAATTCCTTAACACCTGGGGTGGCTGTTGGTTTCGTGCAAACTTTTCCAAGTACAACAAAAATGCCCTTTGTGTTTCAAAAACTTCAAACCATATCTTAACTAGAAAACTCCTTCCCATTCCATCAAACCTAACACGACGGTCAAACGTATAACGTGCCTGCGGGGTTCTCCTGTTACCTGTCTCTTAGTAACTATTTGATTGAGCAACACATGGGCCAAAAAAAAAGCCAATTAACTTATCCAAGAGTTAAGCCATGGACACACGGTGTTTTTTTTTGGCAGTCTCAAAATTAATAGTCACAAACATGTCCCACTAAAAACCTTCACGAAATGATACTTAAAACCGGAAGAGACATTTTATTTCTGGCCATCTCAATATGGTGTGTGAACTTATCATTCCCATATACAAAGCGTTAACCTTGAAGGAATCTCAACACACTTTCCTTCACTTAAATCAGCGTATCAAAACGATTCCAAATCATAGGTAAACACGTTCTAGTAATTCTCGTGACACAATAGGTTTCCGTAGTTGGCGATAGTCACTATTACCTGCTAAAACATGCTTAATCACAGCTTTATGGACTTAAAAAGTTAAAATTCATGTAACTCAGTACCTCTGTGCAGTTTTTTTTTTTTTATATAATATAGCCAAACCTTGCATCGTTTAGTGCTTTCTACAATTTCCCAAAAACATTTCACAATGCTGTTTTTTTTAGCAATAAGCGCTGAAATTAAGAGTGTTTTTCGCTGCTCGTGCGGCTGCTAGGGTAACTTATTGTATCTCGAAGATGTTCACAACATGTCGAGCAAAAATTAATTTTCTTTATTAATAGCCATTGAAATGAAGTTGTACTCATGACAACACTTTTGCTTTCCTTTTTACAGATGAATGGCTTTTGGACAAACTGATGCAACTATATGCACGACCCAAACATGACTTTGGAGAGTCATTCATAGCATACCACATCGCAAAGACAAAGAAAAAAAAACAAATGAAACATACGTCTCAATGAAACCAGTTTATTAAAGGACAAAGAAGCAAAACCAACAAGATATATAGATTATGTATAAAGACACTAGTTAAACTTACAACGAAAAATGATTTCATCCTTCTTCGTAAAACTAACAAAAGTTCTACTCTCGAGCTGGAGTATTAATCAAGTAATGAACTGTGACAGAACCTTCGGCAACACAGGATCGCGTGACTCACGGTGACTTTTAGAAGTGTACCTGTTCCCTCTCACCACCATTCTATAGTAACAAATAAAATCCCTTTCTTGGGACATGGCGCATAGAATTTTTTAAATCTCGCAGACCAGATGAAGACCTGCTCAGCGACTGGCGTCTTCAAGTTTGCATACTTTTCCTTTAGCGGCTCCGAAAAATATATCTCATGACAAAGCTTGTTTTTATGATTATCTAGATGTAATCTATCGATCACCTTAGTAATTCTTAACCACGTTTTGTCAGAAGGAAGTTCTAGAGGCAGTATTTTTTGGACACAGACCATTTTGCATACATTACACATATTCTCTTAAGATAACATAAAATTCTCCCATTCTTCGTCCGGAATGTTCTTTAGTATTCCGTACAGGTAATGGTTCCAAGAAGGAAGACCTGACCCGCCGACTCTGCCCTGAAAAAACGCAATGGAAGGAATTAAACACAAACGATAACAAAACAATCCATGCGGTACAATTTGTATCGTAAACAATAATTTGCATGGCTTGCAGCTGATACTGCTGTTGTTTTCTATCTGTGAAACTAAACTAAAAACATGCAAAAGGGATTTTATGAAGAAATATGCTTGCGTTGATATGATGTGCAGATTTTTCATTATTACGACATCAATATGAACAGGCTAGGGATAATGTTGCAAATTAGAATTTGTTCCCTTACAAAAGAGAGAAACCCTCCCTAACAATGTATTTTGCTGACACTGAAAGTCATGAGTAAAGAGCAGACCGACTTTAGATATGCCCACTGCCGCGCACGAAATACAGCCAACCACGTGACCATTTCTGCAAGCATTTCTGATTGCCTCCAGTGTCCTTATTGCATACATCATCAGAAACTGCCTCGCTTATAGAGTTACATATGAGAAGTTCTTTGTTGTTATTGATAAATGCAGCAGTGCCTAGTTGTTATATATAAAAACAGATCGCAAAAACTTTTGTTACTGTTGGTTGATGAAGAACAAAGGTATTGAAATCGAAAACAGCACAGAGACTACGTAAAGAAAACAATATACAAGGATTATTTCAACCAACGAATAAATCCTGTACCACTCTGTACAACCTTGCTGTTTTGCTACTAATGATTGACTAATCGTATCTCTTCTAATCTGCCGAGTTTTCATTCCGACAAATGCCACCTCATCCTCACTTAGTTCCTCAAATTCATGCCCTGCAGTGACATCAGAAAAAAACGGACAATGCTAAAAAAGTCTCTTCATCATAACTTTTTGTCAATCGTGGTATCAGCCTCACATGCAAGTCAAATCAATTACCGCTGTAGATTTCCCAACTGCGCAGCTCGTTAAGCTTAATCAAAACAATTCTGCGAAACTCATCTTCATTTCCGTGGAAAGCCCAAGACAGATAACGATCACGCAATACTGCCTCAATTTCATGTTGATAAAAAGCATCCGAAATTCTTTTGCGACTGATCCTTTCCATGAATTTCCTGCACTGATCTGTGAAAAAAATGGAAGTAAAAAGAAAGCTAATTAACTGCGCCTACATACTTGAGAGAGTAAAATTTTAAGTTTCCTTGAAAAAGGAACAAAACAAATTCAATAGAAGAGATTAAACATGAACGATTGTTTTTTTTCTTTTTTCCTGTTGTTTTTAGGCAACAGTTTTCCGTATTACCTCAGTTTGAAAACAGAAAGCATTACATTGTAATCTGATTCATCTGGACTGCCTCGTTGTGGGCTTCCATGAAAGCTTCAGAAGAAACCCATCCGCCATTTCTAAAAGTTCTTTATAAAAGGAACAAAAGATAAGAAAATTGAAAGAACGCATTGAAAAATGACATAAGTGATTTCATTATTCAAGACACACGTATGTCACGTCAAAAACAAACAACATATATCTATATTTTGTTGGGAACCCAGTAATTAAGCAAAAAAGATCTGACTGAGGTACAGTTTGCGATCCATGTAAGTGACAATACTACCTTCTATGTATTGTAGCGATTTAGCATTAAATTTCTATCCGTTGTTGCTGTCACCATATTGTGCATGTCCTTAAGAAATATTACAGAAATTACACTTCAAAGTTCTTTTTAAACATCGTTTTATATCATCTAGCGTAAATAAAATGACTTTCGATAGACTTTTATAATAACAAAGGGCACCACCACATTCCAAGCATGAAGTGCACAGAGATTTCAAACGGCAGAAAAGGGGACTCTCACACTGCATTACGACTGTAGTGCTAAGAAAACACTTTAATTTTAAAAGCGCGGTTATAAGATCTAAAAGATCTTCTTGTTTTTCGACTTCGGTGCGAGCAGACCCAAGCTTCCACTCGGCCAAATTTTGAGTCACGCAAACTGTGATGTTTACTCGCCAAAAGCTGTTGAAACAATAAATCTCATCTTCCGCGGGAATAAATTAAAAACCCAGCGCTCGTCAAAAATTATATTTTTTCACCAGAAATTTAGCTCGGAACATATACATATTTATATTTGTTTGAATCGTCGATGAAATGACCTTTTCCGGATATTTTTTCCTTCGGGGTCAACCGAAACCTCAGATTACAAAATCACGCCGAACCCACGTGTTGCAAAAAAATCTCTTCAAAACCCTGACTTCGAAGCGATATAACACTTCAGCGTTAATAGCTACCACACATCGGCAGGCGGTAAATCTATTCCTTAACAATCCAGCTTTATCGTGTTAAAATTTCAGCGAAATCGAACAAAACCAGAATTAATTAGAATTTTTTTGTGACCTCACCTCCCAGACTTGTCCTAACAAAGGAAGCAACGGTCGCCCATAGCAACCGAAAAACACGAACATAACAAAGCCGACGTTTCGGCCAAAAAACTCCACAATTATCGCCTGAGAGTTTAAACTTGAATGGGAACATCTTTTTCGAACCTTTTTCAACTGATTTAGACGAAAGACTGGCCTCGGCGGGCTACAAAAACGACAAAGAGAAAAAACAGAACAAGACAGCAGAACAAGCCGATAATATTTCATCGCGTGCCTTTCGACACGAAAACGAAAATACAGCTTACTTCTGGATAAATTCAGCCTTAGAAGCCAGCAACCGGTCCCAAATTACTTTCTGTATCCTTACAAATGTCCTGATTTCCATCTCCGAAAGATTTTGCCCCAATTTGGAGCAAATAAACATTTCGCCGGCGGCGACCGCCATTACGGTGGCTTGCATACTAAATTAGCTAACTTAACAAAATTCTCCCGAGGGGGGGGGGGATACGACAAATTTGGTGAGAATCAAAAGTAACGCCAATTTTCTGTCACGTTTTCAATCTGTGGTCACTGGATTGACCAAAATCGATACATCGGTCGGGATAGGGTTTTTTTATGACTTGTGTGACTACTTTACTAGCCCTTTACTCGTGGAAAACACCAATTAAATTTAATCATGACTTTTAAGAAAGAAAGTTGTTGTTAATAGTGTTATTATTGTGTCGTTGATATCGTTCATGCCCATGCATATCCCGAAGAAAGTTCTAGATTGAGACCATTAAGTCATCGGAGATTTGTCAACGGCTACCACTGATGGTGCAATAATACAGTTTGTGTTGATCAAGTGATGTGATGTCTACAGTAAGAAAAGAATCATCAATGACTGCTTTGGAATGTGCACTGCGTTCCGACGGTAGTGCTAAGCGAACAGTTAAATTTTAAAAGCGCGGTTATAAGATCTAACAGATCTTCTTGTTTTTTTTCGACTTCGGTGCGAGCAGACCCAAGCTTCCACTCGGCCAAATTTTGAGTCACGCAACCTGTGATGTTTACTCGCCAAAAGCTGTTGAAACAATAAATCTCATCTTTCGCGGGAATAAATTAAAAACCCAGCGCTCGTCAAAAATTATATTTTTCACCAGAAATTTAGCTCGGAACATATACATATTTATTTGTTTGAATCGTCGATGAAATGACCTTTTCCGGATATTTTTTCCTTCGGGGTCAACCGAAACCTCAGATTACAAAATCACGCCGAACCCACATGTTGCAAAAAAATCTCTTCAAAACCCTGACTTCGAAGCGATATAACACTTCAGCGTTAATAGCTACCACACATCGGCAGGCGGTAAATCTATTCGTTAACAATCCAGCTTTATCGTGTTAAAATTTCAGCGAAATCGAACAAAACCAGAATTAATTAGAATTTTTTTGTGACCTCACCTCCCAGACTTGTCCTAACAAAGGAAGCAACGGTCACCCATAGCAACCGAAAAACATGAACATAACAAAGCCGACGTTTCGGCCAAACAACTCCACAATTATCGCCTGAGAGTTTAAACTTGAATGGGAACATCTTTTTCGAACCTTTTTCAACTGATTTAGACGAAAGACTGGCCTCGGCGGGCTACAAAAACGACAAAGAGAAAAAACAGAACAAGACAGCAGAACAAGCCGATAATATTTCATCGCGTGGCTTTCGACACGAAAACGAAAATACCGCTTACTTCTGGATAAATTCAGCCTTAGAAGCCAGCAACCGGTCCCAAATTACTTTCTGTATCCTTACAAATGTCCTGATTTCCATCTCCGAGATAGATTTTGCCCCAATTTTGAGCAAATAAACATTTCGCCGGCGGCGACCGCCATTACGGTGGCTTGCATACTAAATTAGCTAACTTAACAAAATTCTCCCGAGCGGGGGGGGGGGGGGGGGATACGACAAATTTGGTGAGAATCAAAAGTAACGCCAATTTTCTGTCACGTTTTCAATCTGTGGTCACTGGAGTGACCAAAATCGATACATCGGTCGGGATAGGGTTTTTTTATGACTTATGTGACTACTTTGCTAGCCCTTTACTCGTGGAAAACACCAATTAAATTTAATCATGACTTTTAAGAAAGAAAGCTGTTGTTAATAGTGTTATTATTGTGTCGTTGATATCGTTCATGCCCATACATATCCCGAAGAAAGTTCTAGATTAAGACCATTAAGTCATCGGAGATTTGTCAACGGCTACCACTGATGGTGCAATAATACAGTTTGTGTTGATCAAGTGATGTGATGTCTACAGTAAGAAAAGAATCATCAATGACTGCTTTGGAATGTGCACTGCGTTTCGACGGTAGTGCTAAGCGAACAGTTAAATTTTAAAAGCGCGGTTATAAGATCTAACAGATCTTCTTGTTATTTTTTTTTTTTGTCGGTGACCAGACACAGACCTCCGCTCGGCCAAACTTTGAGTCACGGAACGTGTGATGTTTTTCCGCCAGAAGCTGTTAAAACATAAATACACCGACAATTTTACGGATATTGTTTTCTTTTTTGTGGGTAAAATATATTTTCTTTTTTTTTTTAATCAAAGCGTTGGATTTAAAGGGAATAATAAATACGCTGAAAAAAGGTATTATGTCAGCCATGGAATGCGCTGACGTTGCAGCTTTCACTTTCGCTACGTGACAAATAAGATCGTGTTTACTTTGCAAGTTTATTTCGGCAGAAGCGACGGTCATTAATTTATTTGTAATTTTGCCAGTATTTCTTGCGGTTTTAGGCAAATGAAGTAAATCCTTTGACTGTTTCATCGCAGCGAGTTCATAGATCGGAAGCAAAATTAAATATTTGCAAGCCAAGCAAAGAACGTGTCAGAACGTGCGAAGATTACGTCATTGATAGGGAAATAACCACCGTACTAAAGATAGCCGTAGATAACGCAATTCTTGAATTATGTGACTCGTGTGACTTCTTTGCTAACCCTTAACTCAAGAGAAAAAAACAGTTAAATTTAATCGTGACTTTAAAGAAAGAAAGCGGTTTGTAATAGTGTTCGTATCTTCATGCCCATACATATCCCGAAGAAAGTTCCAGATTAAGACTATTACGTCATCGGAGATGTCACAACGGCTACGACTGATGGTGCGATAATAGAGTTTGTGTTGATCAAGTGCTGTGATGTCTACAGTAATCAATGAATCATCAAAGATTGCTTTGGAATATGCACTGCGGTGCGACTGTAGTACTAAGAAAACAGTTAAATTTTAAAAGCGCGGTTATAAGATCTAACAGATCTTCTTGTTACCAATTAATGATAAGAGCTCATAGGTGACCATGGGGACCATGTGTTGTTGGGGTTGGCCCCAGTCCCCTAGTAGGTAACACAACAAAACATCTTCCCCACTCCACAGGAGAAGATCAGGACCTGCATCTCCGGGAACAGAACGCAATATATATATTTCCCTTGTTATAAAACGTCTTGACCGAGTGGAACGCAAAACAATATCTATTTAAAATTCCCTCCTTCCAAAGCGTGTTGCCAGAGTGGAACTGAAAGCAATGTAAATTTCGCTCGTTCTAAAACGCGATGCCCGAGTAGAACTGAAAGCAATGTATAATACCCCTCGTCGTAAAAGCATGTTCTCCGAGCAGAACGGAAAGCAATATATATTTCCCTCGTTCTAAAGCGTGTTGCCCGAGTGGAACAGAAAGCAAAGTATCATTTCCCTCGTTCTAGAAGCGTGTACGGTACTAAAAACGTGTCGCCTGAGTGGAACAGAAAGTAATATACACTTCCCGCGTTTTAAAGCGTGTTACCCGAGTGGAAGGGAAAGCAATGTATATTTCCCTTGTTCTGTTACCCGAGTGGAAGGGAAAAAATATTTCACATGTGTAGACATTTCCCCTTGGTCAGAATCGCCACTTTCGCCAAATTCGTCGACTTTTTGGGGCCCTTCTAGTGAAGTTATTCTATTTACTCGCATAACTTTGTCAAAAACCTTGGCGAAATTTTGTCAGAATCGTCACTTCCACCCAAATTTCCACAAATTCACAAATTTTGCCAAATCCGTCAAAATCGTCAACAAAATTTCGTCAAATCTGCCATTGTCGTTACTGCCTGCATTTCTGGACATATCTCGGATTACTAGGGCACGGATCAGTGGTGTGCTTGTCCGCAATAGAAGGTACTTAAAGCTGGTAAACTAACAATGTACCTTTTCCACGTGCTTTGTTGATATTTTGCCTGTGATCTCCTTTGGATGGATCTCGGGAAACACGCTTTAAAATGAGTGAAACATATATTGCTTTCCGGCGTTCTTCTTGGGTAACACGCTTTTAGAACGTTGTACTATACATTGCCGTTCTGCTCGGGCAACATTGCGTCAGTTTTTCATGCGTCTGTCCTGTTATTGATCATGAATTTCGTCATAATATTGTCAAAGCAGCTGTGGATCCGTAGACTACTTTGACAATGTTGTGACGAAATTCATTGTCAATAACGGGACAGACGCATGAAAAACTGACATCAATTTGTTTTTTACGATAACAAGTTGTCAAATTCTCCGCTCTCGCTCGTTGACGTATCGCAGTATAAATTCGTGTGTCTATCAGCTAAACGACAACAAAAAAAAATAGCCAATGAGCGCACGAGAATTTCTGCAGTTATCGTAAAAATTGCTTTCCGTTCCACTCGGGTTACGCGATTTTACGATGGAAATGATACATTGCTTTCTGTTCCACTCTAAAAATACGCTTTAGAACGAGGGAGATACATTTCAGGCTTTCTGTTCCACGCGGGCAACACGCTTTAGAACGAGGTATTCTGCTTGGGCAACACGCTTTTAGAACGAGGGAAATATACATTGCTTTCTGCTCCACTCTGGTAACTCATGATGTAATTTGCATAAAAATCGCCAAAATCGTCAAATTCGCCAACTTCTTAGGCCCATCTCTGGTGATGTCATTTGCAAAAAGTCGTCAGTTTGACGAGATTTCGTCAAATCTGCCATTTTCGTTACTGCCTGCATTTCAGGACATAGGTGAGTAATCCAAGTAGGTAACACAACGTACGGAATATTGCGTGCCACAAGTGTCCCAAAAATCCGCACGACCCTAGCCGGCAGAACAAGCGATTAGCGGGCAGAGAGAGAAACGCGCGCTCGTGATCGCGCTTCGCGCTCGTGTAGCGCGTTTTGCTCTCTGCCCCGCTAATCTGCCTGTTCTACAGGCTAACAAACTATCTCTTCCCGTGTTATTTGCTTCAGTATCGCTCCAATTGTTTTGTGAAGAAACCGTATCACTGTTGTGTCTGTTGTGTCTTGTGAAGTTATAATTTCTAATTTTCACGGTTTTTGTGTTCCGCTTGTTAATTAAATAACTACGAAAACCCTCAATTTTCGACTTAAAAAGCTAAGAAAAAGCACAGAATAGATGGTGAGTAGGGTAGTCAATCAGAGAACGGCATTCGTGATACAACGCTAGTATATTTATACTAAAACTCGATATACATCCAGTTAACAACGTTTATAACATAGCCTTAGCGAAGCGCACGTTCTGATTGGCTAATACGCTCGATCCATTCGTCCGTGGGTTGACTTTTTAGATTTAGCCAAGCCTAAAAGCGGTGCTCCTGATTGCAATAATTAACCATAAAGGAAAAAGAAGATTTTTTTTTCGTGGATCAGAAGCTCAAAACTGATCAATTGTTAGCATGTAATTGTTTAGCGTGTGGTTTCACTATTTTTTCCAGTTAAATTTTAGTTTAACAAACTATACCCAATAAGTGTACCCAAGATTGTAGAAATTACGTAAGCACTATTATTTCACAGGTACTGAGATTTACCCACGAAAATCATAGTGAATAAAATTCGTGCTGAACGACAAAAATTCATAGTGAAAAGATATCGTTCGTCCAATCAGTAACAATAACGACGAACTTTCACCAATGAGGAATAAACGTACTGAAGAGAACGTCATCCGAGAGCCGTCGCACAAAATCCCGCACGCTTTGAAACATGCTTCTGTTTGCTCAGTTGAAGAAATTATTTTAGAACAAGAAAACAAAAATACCGCTCCAAAAACTGAACGAGCCGGTAAGATTGCTTGAAAGATTTTTGAAAACGAAGGACGAAAACAGGAAAATTGAAGACATGTCAGCCGTTGAACTGAATGAATACATTCTTCAATTTATCATCTCCGTCCGCACTTAAGATGGCACCGAGTGCGAGCTTCGACGTTCAATTGCCAGCTTCGAACGACACTTGTAGAAAAAGGGCTATTCTGCCAGCATAATCAACGACTTGGTCTTCGAGAAAACCAGAAAAGTTCTTCAATCCAAGCAAAGAATTTGAAGAGCATAGAAAACTACAGCAATGTTTCAACGAAATAACAGATGCACATGTCAAAAGTGGAAAGCAATGTGGTGGCTGGTACCTCAGCTTCGTCCGCGTCTCATTCAGCCTGTCCGTCGTCCTCCGACTCCCAGAATACCGGTAAGCAGTCCATGACATTGTTCAGCGGAGCTGTTCTTCAAGATGGTAATTTTTCCATCCACATCAACACGATAAATCAGTCTCCGACGCTTGCCACAAATCCGTCAAGTCCCGAAGCGGTGAGATGGAAAAAAGTGAGGCTTTAGAACTGGAAAGTGACTCTGACGATAACTAAATACGGACTTATTTTCAAGACACTACATAGTTTATTGGCATGGCTTCCTTTAGTAATAGACATTTGACTTTATTGATATATGATGAACACAGTAAGCGTTGTAAATTTTGTAAGCCTTCATTAACTAAGTTGTTGAGCGACTTTTTGTAACTATTTTTACGATTTTCATCGCCCCATTTGTGCAATTTGTCTACCAAATACTACACGAAAAAATCTCAGCACCTATGAAATAAACACATTACAGCATGGAAAATGCTTTGTACGATTTTTATTCACTCGTTGATACGTATCAGAAAACTCACTCGTTCGCTGCGCTCACTTGCTCGTACGCTCGCATTTTCCATGAAGTAATCTCTATATAAGAGACTTTCTAAGAGACGATTGTGCATGGAATATATCGAAAGAAAAGTCAACAACGCGCCAGGGGTTAATTTGTGCCGCAATTTTGCCTTTCCCACGGTACTCCCTCGTTCTCTCCCAGAGTAATAAGCTGGCTTGAGCCCGCCATCCGCTTCCTCGATGAGCTTTCAACCTGAGCCCACGATATGGTCACGTGATACCGGTCAGCGGATATCTCGTTTTGACAGCTGTCAATTAATCATAAATTGGATGTCCAATATCAAAGATGTACCAATGGTAATGCTGCTACTCTCTTATTTTGGCGTACGGACGTACGGACGTACGTACGGACAGTCACGTGACAACCAAAATTTATTTAGATCGATGGGTTACTAATTAAATTTTCTAAGGTATGGGGTTCCGCTCTTCTTCCGGAGATAAGGAATATCATTCCTGTGAGCTACTAAATTTCGAGCTTAAGTTTTTTTGTCGGACCTCCACCTAAGAAATTTGCGAGTTTAAGCGTGCACTAGTTGAATCAGCTGGTTGAACAAAGGATAAACATGTTAAACATGGAACCAAAACGCATGTTAAACAAAGTTAATTTCCTTGACGTTTCGTATGTACAACATACATCTTCAGAAGTGACCGTTAACTAGATTACAATCGAAATTTAAACGCGAAGAAAAAGAAAAAGACTGGTATCTAATAATCTGTAACAAGACTAATAGTTAATAACAAACAGATGAGTCTGCGGGAGAGAGAAAAAAAAATACCATAATAATAATAACAATACAAAATGTTAGTACAGAAAAAAATTTTCACTGCCAACGTTTTCATTCAAGGCTGGCTTTAAATCACGAATTAACAATGTTTCCTTAATTTTACAATGTATATCTGACCTACCAGTTGCTAAGATATCAAAATTGTCCTATTTAATATTATGATCCGTGGAAGTAACGTGATCCGCAATGGCTGAGGTGTGACCGCTTTTAGCAAGGGCCTTAAAATGTTCAGTTTTTCTGTCGTGTAGTCGACGCTTTGTTTTTCCTATATAAAAATCATCACAGTCCCAGCAGCTTGCCTTGTAAACCACCTTAGACATCTGAGAACGGCTGAACCTTTTATATAGGAAGCCAATCGCAGAGCTCAGCCAAAGCAAAACCAAAACAAATAATCCCTTTACAAAGTCAGTCTAAACTGTTCTAAAGCCGTTGATTTAAAATTGTTGTTTTAACCTAACGTACACCGAACTAAGGATCATATTAGGAAACACCCCCATCAGAAAGGGCACACTAAAAGCCGACGTAGTTCTCTACCTCTAGTTCAAACACGGAACTAGCACGAGGTCTTGACATAATGGTGACGTGAGAAAATAGAATTTACATTTTGCCTCTCGAAATAAACGAGCAGCTTCTCTTTTCCTTTCTTTTGTCTCCCTTTTTGTCTAAAAGCAACAACAAACATTTTCTCGATGTTTCTACCGAGTTAGAGAAACACTTGTGAAAGCTGCTTGACAGAACCGTAGAGACACTTGGAGGCTTGTCACCTGTTCCGTGATTCTGACCTAGACAGTATTTTACAGGCAGAGATTGGCACTATCATGGCGATTTTGCTGTATTTTTGGTCCAAGCAGTGTTAAATTATGACTGAGAGGTTTTAATAGTAGTTATGCAACCTCTCTCGTGTTATTAACAATTATAATCCATCAAATATTTTCGCTCGCGTGCGATTGGTCTAAATGCGTCACGTGACAGAATATTCCCCAACAAAAACTGGGGAATGACCGAGTGATATTCCCTGATTTTGAAAAACCGTAGATCTAGCGAAAAGCATCTGAAGGATAATAAACGCAATTATAGCCTCCATTTGAGGCGAAAATATGCTCGTATATTTGCCCTTGGACGTGATCTTTTCCTCAAAACTCACAGTTTTCTATCGCACTTTTCAAGCTCACACTTTTCTTTCGTCCTTGTTGCTTTTTGGAACAGATAATGTTGGCGGACAAATATCCGAGCATATTTTCATGTCAAATGGAGGCTATTGTTTATTTATTCCACGAGCACGCGTTGGATTTGAGATGGAAAATAACCAACGAGGCGCCTAGCGCCGAGTTGGCTGTAATTATCTCATATCCAACAAGCGCGAGTGGAATAATTGTTTTATTAAAAGCGCTTCTGTAACATACAAAACTAATCTGAAAAAAAAAAAAAAAAAAACGCCCAAAAAAATCACGCGTACGCTTACTGTATTTGTAGAGCATGGTATAATATGGCTCCTGATAATAAGCATTTTTAAAATGACTGGCCCCAATTAAGGGAAATAGTGAGTTTTTAATTGAGTGTCGTAAAACCCCTATTAAGCGGCCATTTATTGAAGGGCCAACCCTATTAGGCGGCCAGTAATCAAAGTCCCGATGAGGGCTTTTCTATTGCTTTTATCTCTATTAAGCGGCCAACCCCTTTTAGGCGGCCACTATCCATTTCCCCGAGGGTGGCCGTTTAATAGGGGTCGAACTGTACTTACCAATTAGACCCTCAGCCAGTCTCAAAACGCAGTAAAACCAAAACCAAAACCAAAGTAATTGTCTAATTACTTTCGACACTCAATTGAAAACCACTCTATTACTATTATTACCGACTAACAATTAAAATACATTGGCCAACACAGTCAATGCGACATACGCGCGGCGCATGATGGGAATCTTGAATGTAATACCGTCCAATATACAACGGCTCTCCTGTATTCTGATTGGCTGTACTTTCTATGCCATGGTATAAATCGTAATAATTGAGTAATGTTCGGATACAACAGCAAAAGGACTTTCACGTCCCGACGCAGGCTTAGATTCTTCCTTACTTAAGAGACGTTCCAGGCTTACGACGCACCAGTACGCTGAGACGTTTTGCGTCTGGTTAACCGTTAACTTACAATTTCAAGCAAACAACCAGAATCACGGATCTCTGTAGTCAGTAGTGTGACACTGCTCGGATCGAGCAGCTTGCAGATCTTTGCGAACCCTAGCTTTAAGCAAAGGGCATATCACAAGGCTGATTTAAGGGCTCTTTAAAGTGCTCATGTGCCATGTCTAAAAGATTTGAACTAAACCATAGTCCTGATGACATGGTAGTTACCAATGCCATTAAAATGTGTCTTTTCCATCTTCTTCGCCATACAGCCATGACAGCTATATTCTGATAGCGAGTCTCGATCGCTAGAGAGACGCTGGTGAAAAACCACTCGATCAACAGTTGAACTGAAGTTGAGATAGCAAAAGACTGTAGCAGTTCTAACAGGGAATCATTTTTTAAGTATACATATTGATACAAGTACAAAAATCCGTTAACAGACACTATAGCCGTTGATTCAAACAACATGCTCATGATAGCGATATCAGCCATTAGTCTCTCACGGCGAGGAGAACGAAAACTTCCCCAAGGAGCTGATGTTCTTTTGCAAATCACATGACAAATGTGATCAATCAGAACCATTGTGCTTCGTTCTATAACTTCTGTAGCGCCGTGAATCAATCCAAGAACAACCATGTATTGTAAACTGTCAAGATCTGCTTGCAACACTCGGAACATAATCGCTGAAACACAATACAATGGCGCTAACAAGACACATGAATATCCCGGATGGGTAATGCTCTCTTGCCGCTGAACAAGAATTCGTGAGACTACTTTAAATAGGACTCCAATGAGAGGAGCGAAGAGTGCGATTACCAGGGGCAGTAGACTTTCCTCACTTTGCTTGTTATACAGTGGGTAAATTATGGAGACCACAGCAACGGCAATAATTATAATAGAACAGAAGGGAACTGTCATTTGTAAACCTAAGGCAATCTTCTGTCTCCATGTCCGTAGCAGACGGAAGTGACTCGTTAGCAGATAGGCTTGCCCACAGACACTCATAAAAAACAAAACATTGAGAGGAAGTTTTTGCAAAGTCGAAAGCTTGGAATGAGATATTCCCAGGCCTTGTAGAGTCAGTCGATAGGTTGTGTCCAAGAAATACGCGAGGCAAGCAACTAGGATAAGCTTTTGTTTGATCCCTTTTAACTGATGTGGGCGAAGAAGAAATAAGGTGTATACAAAGAACGAGATGTGTAGAAAAACACAAGCGACTGCAGCAGAAATTGATCTCATCCATTGGATTTTTACTGGAATGGACCTCTTTGGGTAAAATTCACAGTTGTTTATAGTTTTAAAACATAGATAGTAGATCAACATGTATACTGAACCTATGATGGTGGCAGTTAGCAAAGAGATCAAAGCTCCAATGTACATTGATTTGCAGACCGTTCGGAGAGCAGATGGTCTGAGTCGCTTCCAAGCCATCCCTCCATCTTCGTCTTCGTGATCTTCTTGTGATTCGTCGTTTTCCTCTGTTGAGCAAGCGTTTACAACCCTGATTGCCAGGCCGTTAGACTGCGCTCGATAGTCCAAGGTTGTGGTTTCTCTGTCGCTGTATTCTTGATAAATACACTCCTCATCAGGATCTCCGTGACGATACCATTCTTGGCCTGTGCTTTCTAGAGGACTGTAGCCAAAAGACTCTGCCATGTATTCAGGTTCTTGTGAGTTGTATTGCTCTGAAACTCCTTTTGTGAATCTGAACACGATATGACCAAACACTTCCAACAGTGTCCTGCTGCTACTACTCATTGTTAATCGGTGACCAGTAGATCGAATACTTTAAACTCTACCAGTGTATTAGTTTGTGCAAGAGCTCAACTCTTAAAAAACCAGTTAGTTATACTGAGAATTCGATGACAAACGTTTTGCAGTCGGTGCTGTTTGTTTTCGTGTTCCTGTATATGGTAATGAGGGGTTTTACATGCCGGCTAAATTAGCTCGTCTCTGTCATATGCTAATTTAAGAACTGTTAGTATGCTGCTTGTTTTGTTGTCACTTAAATAATATATCGAGCGCGCAAGACAGCCATCTCATTTCAAACATCGGGAACAAACTTAAAATTACGGGCAATGGAGTTTTTATGGCTTTGATTAATAGATCAAGGCTGACAAACGTCAAAGGAACAAATAAAGCTGACAAAAATTACGCTCTTTATGTTGGAAAATTCAACCGCGAAGCGTCTTTCGTCTTTCGCTCATAAACTGAGCTTGACTCACGTGACCTAAACGGGTTTACATATATTCACATATTATGTGAATGTTTCAATATATATATTGAAACTATTTTATGTAAATGTTGGAATATGTGATAATTTAATTTCTCTTATATACCGAACGAAAATCTCGCCGATGATCAGCGGCGAGGTAATTCTGTCTGTATCATAAAGGATCCAAAATCTCGCCGATGATCAGCGGCGAGGTAGTTCTGTCTGTATAATAAAGGAACCAAAATCTCGCCGATGTTCAGCGGCGAGGTAATTCTGTCTGTATAATAAGGAACCAAAATCTCGCCGATGTTCAGCGGCGAGGTAACTCTGTCTGTATAATAAGGAACCAAAATCTCGCCGATGTTCAGCGGCGAGGTAATTCTGTCTGTATAATAAAGGAACCAAAATCTCGCCGATGTTCAGCGGCGAGGTAATTCTGTCTGTATAATAAGGAACCAAAATCTCGCCGATGTTCAGCGGCGACGTAGTTCTGTCTGTATAATAAAGGAACCAAAATCTCGCCGATGTTCAGCGGCGAGGTAATTCTGTCTGTATAATAAGGAACCAAAATCTCGCCGATGTTCAGCGGCGAAGTATTTCTGTCTGTATAATAAGGAACCAAAATCTCGCCGATGTTCAGCGGCGAGGTAATTCTGTCTGTATAATAAAGGAACCAAAATCTCGCCGATGTTCAGCGGCGAGGTAATTCTGTCTGTATAATAAGGAACCAAAATCTCGCCGATGTTCAGCGGCGAAGTATTTCTGTCTGTATAATAAAGGAACCAAAATCTCGCCGATGTTCAGGGGCGAGGCAATTCTGTCTGTATAATAAGGAACCAAAATCTCGCCGATGTTCAGCTATCAGATCATCTGTGTCAATTTTAACTCAGGTGTAACTCGTGAGTGACATGTATCCAATTTAATTAGGTTAGCTTTGGGCCGTATTTAAATCTTATTTCATAATTTTTAGTGTCAATTTTAGTATGCAATTTAATTAGGCTAGTTTTGGGCCGCACTTAAATTTAGAGTTTTATTTCTTAATTTTTTAGAATGTTTAATATCGGAGAATATTCTTTGTATAGCAATTTAGTTTCCTTAAACTAACTCAAAAGTGGTCGCGAGTACTATGAATTTACCTGACGACTAAAAATGTAATGAAGTTAATTCGGATTATTAGGAAATTTTAAAAACGATTTGTGCATTTTTGTTTACGTCATTACTACTGTGTCTAGGAATGTTCACTAAAGCCTACACCTTACTCTCTGAGGAAACCTGGGAGAAAGGACCAAACACAAACAACCCGGTAGAAAGTATTAATAAACAATCAATTCCAGAAAAAGGAAACAGTCTCGCACCCTTGTTGGAGAACATATATCGGGAAGACAGAGTGCAGGCAGCCAAAGTTGAAGCAGCAGGAAAGAATGTTTCGCTGTCTTATCGTGACAACTCTGAAGAAGCAAGAGGGAGGCGAAACGATAATCGCAGAACGAAACGAAGATATCATGCTCCTAAAGAAGACGGTAGGGAATTCTCCAAAAATTAAAAGTTTTTAGTGATATCAATTGGGATTACTCAATTGTCGAGCCTTCTTAAATTCCTCGACCATAGTATTTTTCTGAAAGCTTTTCGAGATGATAATATTGACGGATAATGTGAGACCATGCGTTATTGTTATCACATGTGAAGCTCGTTCTAGTGGTACGGGTGCGGGACCTGGCCCGTATCTTTGTTCAAGGGCTTTGGGAAATGCAACCTATTACCTTCGAGGTATCACCTTTCTAGATTTCACCGGAACAATCGGTGTTATGAACACCATTTGCTTCATATAACTGCTAGGGACGATTACTTTGTTTTAACCCAAGCCTTCCCAACATTTGATGAAAATACTACAGCAGCTTTCAATTCCATTCCCCTCAGTAAGGAAATTTTCAACCTATATTCAAAATAACATGTTAAGCGCCCCTGGCGCAAGACCTGCGTCCTGTCTACTCAAGGCAGCAGCAATACTCAGATTCTTTGACAATTAAGCTAATGCAGTAGAGGACAAGTTAGGCGCAGTGCCACTATAACTATTATGGATGTAGTCAATGTTTGAAGTCATCCTAAACAACTGAAAGGGTAGAGAACGAACAGGGCTCCACCTAAACTCATTTCCCCGTACTATATATAGTTAACAACTGGTTAAAATCTTTTAGGTCCACCGGATAAAAGGCGCCAGTTGCAACGTGCCTGCAACTACGGAAAACATGGTAAAAAGAGACAAGGTACAAAATAATTTTGGTCGATGATATTTGACTGATTCCATTGTTGCAAGCTTATATCATAAAAGAAAAAAGCCCGTATTTGTTTTCATTTTGATTACAAGAGAAATTAACTATGACTGAAGAGGATGTCATGTAGTGGAAGTCATTCATGTACTTCATTCCATGGGTAATGCCCTTATTGGAGCAAGACTTGAGGTAGAATACAACCGAGTTAATTTGGATGGCTCCACTGAATATCTCGGCTGGATAAAGGGCACCATCGCGGCATGGAACAGGTCAAAGGCTATTTAGTAAATTATGAAGACGGTGACCAGGAATGGCTGCAGTCTGTAGACGAGAAGGACGTGCGACTGTTTGAGTAATAACTGATGGAGTATGCGTACTATTCGCTTAATAAAAATTTTAATGGAATGGTGCAGTTCAAGAGGCCGTGACCTATGTAAAATTCAGAGATTAAAGATAGAACAATAGATCCATATACCTTCGTTTTTTTGATTAAATTAAATCATAAAGGGAAATATCACTTTCTGGCACTCGAATTGTAAGAACAGCGAGTACTCGAACTGCACAGAGAGACTAATTGTTGCGAGATTGGCAAGAGTGGCAAGGGTACGTAGGATGGGAAAACGTAATGAAAGCAACGTATGCAAACGCAACGGGATATTTTTTTTACAAACTACAGCTACTAGACTTCAAGTTCCGATAATAAGTGATTTTCAAAATTTAAAAATTACCCTCCGGAATATAAACACACAGTATCCTCATCTTACACTATGTGATCGCAAAAGCAACAAAAATATGTTTAGAATTGCTGTAGAGTACTTGTTCATTCATCTCGGCGAGGATCATTAACCTAGCCGACGATCATCATCATCATCATCATCAGCGAGATTTCCGTCCCTTTAATACAGACAGAATTACCTCGCCGCTGAACATCGGCGAGATTTTGGTTGCTTTATTATACAGACAGAATTACCTCGCCGCTGATCATCGGCGAGATTTTGGTTGCTTTATTATACAGACAGAATTACCTCGCCGCTGATCATCGGCGAGATTTTGGTTGCTTTATTATACAGACAGAATTACCTCGCCGCTGAACATCGGCGAGATTTTGGTTGCTTTCTTATACAGACAGAATTACCTCGCCGCTGAACATCGGCGAGATTTTGGTTGCTTTATTATACAGACAGAATTACCTCGCCGCTGAACATCGGCGAGATTTTGGTTGCTTTCTTATACAGACAGAATTACCTCGCCGCTGAACATCGGCGAGATTTTGGTTGCTTTATTATACAGACAGAATTACCTCGCCGCTGAACATCGGCGAGATTTTGGTTGCTTTCTTATACAGACAGAATTACCTCGCCGCTGAACATCGGCGAGATTTTGGTTGCTTTCTTATACAGACAGAATTACTTCGCCGCTGATCATCGGCGAGATTTTGGTTGCTTTCTTATACAGACAGAATTACCTCGCCGCTGAACTTCGGCGAGATTTTGGTTCCTTTATTATACAGACAGAATTACCTCGCCGCTGAACATCGGCGAGATTTTGGTTCCTTTATTATACAGACAGAATTACCTCGCCGCTGAACATCGGCGAGAAAGAGCGTCTATATATGTTAATGTTATTTTGCATATGAAAGTAGTATTCATATATTGAGAACATGGCGTAATTTTTGCCGTTCTGTATATTGAAAGAATCACATAATATGTGTTTGTCTGAACGCCGGACCTAAACGTTTCTGTTGGTCAGTTGCAGAGACGACTCGTGACACCAGTATCAGTCTTTTGGTTCCGTGTTCCTGCATATGATAATGAAGGGTTTTACCTGCTAAATCAGTTCGTCTCTGTAACATGCTAATTAAAGGACGAATCTCAATAGTTATTATTCAGCAAAACATTCCTTATCAGTATGCCGCTTGTTTTGTTGTTAGTTTAACGGTACTGCGATCCCATTTCAAATATTGGGAACAACTTTAAACTTGACGGGTATTAGCGTTTATGTGAGCATAGTTCAGTAATAGATAAAGTACGACAAACTTCAAAAGAGCAAACAAAGATGACGTTATTTTTGCTAAAACTTCGACAGCGCAGCGTCTTCTGTCTTCTTGTCACTGTCCACTGAGCTTGAATCACGGTCAGAAACACTTTTCTACTGGTTAGTAGCTTAGATGGAAGTGAACACCTATTGTGTTTCCTGCATCTATTAACTATGTTTTGACGCCAATTTGAGTAGTGTGAAATTGTGACCGAGCTGTGTTCGCCCCCTGTTCGCTATATCTTCTAAGACCTAAACGAAGGAATTATGATGGATTGTACTGATAAATACCGAAAGTAACCATGACTATAAAAAACTTTAAGCTACTCCAGGACGACCCTTGAACTGGCAGAATTTCAACTCAAAAATCAGTTGTTTGCGTGAAACTTGACAAGAATCTTGGCAGCTCTTGAGTCAAAGTACAAAGGCAAGCAAATAGAGTCAAGTTACAGGGTTATCTTTGTTTACAATATTTGCACATAAGCACGAGCACTTCATTTACTGATGACCGAGCTACACAAATATCAACTCTAAATATTGAAAGGCCATGACACGACAGACTATATCAAGGAATTGGTCACAACACTTAATAATATCGAAACTGTGCTTTTTTTAGGTAATCGCAGAGCTCAGTCAAAGCAAAACAAAAACAAATAATCTGTTTACAAAGTCAGTCCAAACTTTTCTAAAGCCATTAATTTTCTAAGCGATTTGTTTAATACATTGTCATCAGTAGAAAAATAATTGGAAACCGTTATTTGAAGTAAATTTTAGTTGGAATTCTACAAAAAAATTAGATTCTTCCCTCTCGATTTCCACCAAGTGATAGTTGATTCGGCCATGATTAGCTTCGGCCTCGTCACCTATCACCTCATAGAGCCTGATTTCGAGCTCATAACCTTATTGTGAAATATTTGAGTTATGTTAGCACTCGCATACCTAAAGGAAACAGACTTTAAGGTCGCGGCCTTCACGCGCCAAAAATTCTTCCCTGGTCAAGACACGTCAAAGATTCAGTGCGAAAATTCCAAGCTAATGACGTAGCAGAACGCCGGTTACTAAAGTAATGGCGCGAAAATACACAATCCATTGTAAGCCTACAACCAGAATCAAGGATCTCTGTAGTCAGCAGTGTGATATTGTTCGGGTTGAGCAGCTTGCAGATCAAAGTTTTAAACAAACGGCATTTTACAAGGCTGGTGTGAGGGCTCTCCCAAACGCTCATGTGCCATGTCTAAAAAGTTTTTACTAATCCATAGGGCTGCTGAAATGGTAGCTAAAATTGCCACTGTAATGTGTCTTTTCCATCTTCTTTGCCATACAGCCATGACAGCTATATTCTGATAGCGAGTCTCGATCGCTAGAGAGACGCTAGTGAAAAACCACTCGATCACCAGTTGAACTGAAGTTGAGATAGCAAAAGACTGTAGCAGTTCTAAAAGGGAATCATCTTTTAAGTATATATATTGATACAAATAAAAAACGCCGTTAACAGACACTATAGCAGTTGATTCAAACAACATGCTCATTATAGCGATATCAGCCATTAGTCTCTCACGGCGAGGAGTACGCAAACTTCCCCAAGGAGCTGATGTTCTTTTGCAAATCACGTGACAAATGTGATCAATTAGAACCATTGTGCTTCGTTCTATCACTTCTGTAGCGCCGTGAATCAATCCAAGAACAGCCATGGATTGTAAATTGTCAAGATCTGCTTGCAGCACTCGGAACATGATCGCTGCATGGCAATACAATGGCGCTAACAGGACACACGCATATCCCGGATGGGTAATGCTCCCTAGCCTCTGAACAAAAATTCGTGAGACTACTTTAAATAAGACTCCAATGAGAGGAGCAAAGAGTGCGATTACCAGGCGCAGTTTACTTTCCGTACTTTGCTTGTTATACAGAGGGTAAATAATACATTTCACAGCATCGGCAAGAATTATAATAGATCCGAAGGGAACTGTCATTTGTAAAAACAGAGCCATCTTCTCTCTTCTTGTCCGTCGCTGACGGAAGTGATTCGTTAGAAGATAGGCTTCACAACATACACTCATAACAAACAGAACATAGAGTGGAAGTTTTTGCAATGTAGAAAGCTTGGAATGAGATATTCCCAGGGCTTGTAGAACCACTCGATAAGTTGTGTCCAAGAAATATGCGAGGCAAGCAACCAGGATCAGTTTTCCTTTCACCCCCATTAACTGATGTGGTCGGAAAAAAAGTAAGGTGCATAAAAAGAACAAAGCGTATTGAAAACCAGAGGCGATTGCATCAGAAATTGATCTCATCCATTGGACGTTTACTGGAATGGACATTTTTGGGAGAAATTCGCAGTTTGTGATTTTATAACACAGATAGGAGATCAACAAGTATACTGAGCCTATGATGATGGCAGTCAGTAAAGAAATCAAAGCTCCAATGTACATTGATTTACAAACCGTTCTGAGAGCGGATGGTCTGAGTCGCTTCCAAGCCATTGCTCTATCTTCATCTTGCTGATCTTCCTGTGTTCCTTCGTTCTCCTCTGGTAAACTTGCGTCTATAAGTATTGCATTAATTCTGCTGGATCTTATGAAGTCTGAACTTGTGACTTCTCTTTCGCTGTATTCTTGATAAATACACTCCTCGTCAGCATCTCCGTGACGATACCATTCTCGACCTGTGCTTTCTAGAGGACTGTAACCAAAAGACTCTGCCGTGTATTCAGGTTCTTGTGGGTTGTAGTGCTCTGTGACTCCTCGTGTAAAACTGAACACGATATGACCAAACACCTCTATTAGTGTACTGCTACTCATTGCTCCTCAGAGACTCGAACAGATAAATGCTAAAAATAGTGAATTTTGATCCAAAGGGAGAAAAAAATAGCAGCAGGATTTAACATCTTCGTCTTATTCACTCCTCCTCATTTCCGCCTCATGTGATCAGTTTCGATTCGAAAGTGATGTGAAAGACGGTAATCGTGATATCAGCTAAATTCATAAGAAAGTGTAAGTTGGCGAGTACATCTTCAGTTGACTTGCTATCTCACCTCGATCAGTGTGTTGCTACTCATTGTGTTTGGTTAGGAGATCAGCTGACCAATATTTTAAAACCCAAGGAGTAGATTTGTCAGTACAGGAGCCCGTTTCCTAACCGACACTTGGTTAGTGATGGTCTTAGGAGTACAGCAAGCAGCTTAAATGAAATTCGGTGACAATCGCAGTTGACAAACTATGTCTTCCTGTGTTATTTGCTTCAGTATCGTTCCAATCCTTTTGTGGAGAAACCAGCGGCCCGTATCACTGCTGTGTCTTGTGAAGTTGTACTTTCGAATATTCACTTTTCATAAAGCGGGTTTTTGTGTTCCGCCTGTTAATTAAGTAACTACGAAAACCCTCAATTTTCGACTTTAAAAGCCAAGAAAAAGTATGTAGCCCAATAATGATCAATCTATTAGCAATTCCTTGAAGGTTTTTTATTCGGCAAATCATAGAGTACGCAATTTCTTGAGAGTCTAGAAAGTCGTTTTCACACAAACTAAAGCCAGATCTTCGTGTATGCCACATTCAAATTTTCCAGCTAAAAAAGTTGAATTTAATTTGTCTATCTGATAATATGGTAACTTGGAATGAATGTTTAAGCAAAAAGAACTGTCATTCCAAAGTGTTCTCAGACATCTTTCAATGGTTTTTCGTCTCGCGCTTCGCGCTCGTGATCGCGATCCGCGCTCGTGTATCGCGTTTCGCTGTCTGTCCCGCTCATCCGCCTGCTCTGCAGGCTGGCGCGACCCTCAAACAGGTTCAGCTTTCCACAAGTGTTACAGAAAAAGGTGTTCCTATCCTTATCTGTCTGTTGACATGACGTCGACAGATTTCGAAACACATACGCGTGATGATGTGCGCATACCACACCATGAGAAATTAAATGTTCCGAATAATCCAATTCAGTAATATTCAAATTGAAAACCTGTTGAGAAGCATTGGCGTGTAACGTTGATTCCCGACATTAATTACTGCAGTTCTTATGTAATCGGTTCACTTTGCTCAAGGTTTTAGTTTCTCCGAGTCAAGTTTCTTCGCGGAAAACTATTCAAGCCACATGGCGTTCGCGCAGTTATTAACAGCATTGGACACCCTGTTTAAAAGCTATGACGGATTGAAACTGTCGCTGGCTAGTCTTTCTGAGAAGGTTTTCAACATAAGGGTAGACCCTAGACGTCAAGCGGCAAAGATAAATGTTTTCCTCAAAGATACGCGTAGTAATCTTTCCTTCTATTTGAAATTTCTGAAAAAGATGAGCGCTGCCATCATGCAGGACCAAGTGGACTTTATAAAGAAGGCCAACAGTCAAGCCAGTACCGCCCACGACACAATGACAAAGTTGAAGGAGCACACCCAAGCGAAAGGAATGTCAGGAGCGCTGGAAGCCGTGGTAGCCGAACTTCGAAAACAAGAAGAGGTCAAGAACAAGGGTGAAAGCGGCGGCGATGACAACAAAATCATCGAGAAAGTACTGCAAGGAGCAAGCATGCTTGTACAAGAAATCACTTGGGGTTTATTCCGTTATATCAAAGAAGAAATCCGTAAAGCATTGGATGACAGTAAATTCTTCACTAATGCTGCTGCGTTGGACGAAGAAGTAAAGAAAGTGAAACAATCAATAACTCAGTTACAGAGTGCGTGCAGTGATAATATTCCGTACTCGATAATATTTCGGCACTTGACAATCTTATGTCTTTCAAGTCAAGTGCTGAAGCCCTCAACAAATCTTGTGATGAGAAATTAGCAAGCGTGAAGTCAGACTGACAAGACATTCAGTGTGTGATGGGTGTATAAACTCGAAGGGGAAAAAAAAACATTTAAATGAACTGGCTTTGCTAAATCTGCTTTGCTAAATCTTCTTTGAACCCTTTGTATTTTTCATTTGCACTGCTCTTAGCCTTCATCTGATCGGCTCCGATGATTGGTAAAAAAAGATTCAGATAAGCTTTACTGACATAAAGGCAACCGCAAAAAAAGTCTGCCTATTATGTTGTGGCTCTCCAGCCAATATTCTGTACTTTAAGCATTAGTTTTTGGAATTCAAAATTGACACTAGCAGTTAATAACTAGTAATATTTTTTTACATGATATTTTTATCGTTTCATTATATATTATTATTATTATTATTATTAATTATCATTATCATAATCATTATCACTATCGCCATCACTATTATTAATAGCACTATTGAAGTTTACTTTTTTATTGTCACCAAGTAAAGAACGATTGCTATAAATGAAGTCAGTATTATTAACACAGCACTCACAACTTGCACATTTTTCTTTGACGTTAGCTTCGTGAATTTTCTACACACACGAAGTCCTACTCATACTTGATGCCTTCCTCTATTCTCCTCACTTCTCTCCTTAACAGTGTATTAATATTATCAAGAGAATTTATACTTTGATCTTGTTTCGGTTTTGACATATCAGCGCGGTGACTTTGAAGGAATTTCCGGAAAATACACTGTGGAAGGGTGCGTAAAAAAAGTCAGAAACTACTGTGGGAATCCAGTTATTTTTGATAGGTAGGTAAAGTCTGCATATGAGCCGAGTGGCCCACCAGGCCGGAGCTTATCTCGGTTTCTGTAGCATGAATCGACTGGGAGTATTTCTACTCCCTCCCTGGATGGGATGCTAGTCCATCGCAGGGTTACCCCCAGCATTTAATTCTCTGGTACCCATTTATACACCTGGGTGGAGAGAGGCACAGTGAGAGTAAAGTGTCTTGCCCAAGAACACTACACAATGTCCCCGGCCAGGGCTCAAACCTAGACCGCTCGATCCGGACACGACCGCGCCTCCCACCCACTTATTTATAGTTTCAGGAAATACTTAACAATGGCTTTGTAAACAGACGTGTAGCAATGACTAATTTGTATGCGTGACTGTCAAAATTGCTGAGAACTAAGCCAAGGTGACGAGAGAGGGAAGCTACTTAAAATAGCAACTACATCCGGCAAGAAAGAGGAAAAATATTGGAGGTTAATTATCGGCAATGTATTTTTTCCTTCTTCAAAGTACAAATGAACCATTTCGGATCTCCCTTAGCCTCTGTCTAAAATCGAGTCTCGGTGCCCCTCATTTCATATGAAAATAAGATTTCATTCACATGCTACATGGAATGAAATCTCATTTTCATATGAAAGGATGATGAAAATTAAACTCATTCATGAATGGTTGCGCACCAGCTCTCGCTTTGATAGAGGCTGAAGGAACTCGCAAAATAATGGGCTATTCTCTCTGTTGGTGATCCAATACAGCGTGCTGTCTTCTGCTTTGAGAGGTATCACTGTACCGCCTGGATGCTTTTGGTCACCTGACAGAATAGGCAAAGAAAGTGGTAAGTCATAAGAATGCGGAACAGAAATAACAGCTTGAAATTTGGACTCGCACGTGATCAAACATGTGATCACGCTATACATAGTGCGCGAGCGGTCCCAGTGAGAAACAAGTGTCTGGCGCTAAGGGGAAAGAAAAGCTAAGAAAGACTGCTTGTAGTATTTGTCTTGCTTACGAAAAGGCATTCTTTTTTTTCCTCTCCTCGGCCGCTGCCGCGGAAAAAAAAAAAGAACGCCTTATCGCAGTTTCAGTGGTTTGCGTCTTAGGGTCTTAAGACCGTTAAGCAAGTTCTCTTAGGGGTGGAGGGAGGAAGGAAAGACAGCTTTGTCCTTTCCCCCGAAACCCTTGTTTGCTGCCAGGACAGAAACGTGGGACAGAAAATAATTTCTTTTCTCGTCTTAAGCTGTGACCACGCCAATTTGTGCACACTCCAGGCACACTCTTATATTCTGTGCACACTCTTATATTCCTTTTATGACCTCGTCAAGACAAAACCTGATGAAGAGAGCATTTAGATTACAATGCTCCTGATCGCATGTTTTTACGTCGTATTCCTGTCTTTAGTCGCCGCCCAGGATTCTCGCAAGAGTGAAAAGTAATATGACTTGCTCGAAACAAACAATCGTCAAATACTTGTGAAATGTTCGTGGCTAGTCTAAACAAACAACCGTCAAAATTAGAGCCAGATCAATTTATTCCATGCTTGTTTCTGGGACTGAAATGGGTAACTGAAACACCTCCATAGGGAGTTTAGGATTAACAGACTCAGATCGTCTCACCTCGTCAAACTTGTGAATCTGTCGAATGAAGAAATCTCCGTAACGCCGTTCCACTTTTGTATCAGCGATGTGAATCATGTCCTGAAAAGAAGAAGACAGATCAACACAAGGAAACTGTGATGCTCTATGAGTAAGCAAAGAACACTTTTACTGGTTAGTAAAGGTAAAGTCTGCGTCATGTCAGTGGCCCATCAGGCCGGAGCTTGCGTCTGATTGGCTAAGAAGGCCACAGCTTCTCTGTGATTGGTCGGAGTCGTAAGGTCACGTTGCACAAGTTTCTTGTACACATCATCAGGCTCAGGAAATGAAGATCATAGGCAAGTAACATGTTCGAAAGAAAACCGCTCTACGGTCACCTGATAAAATAGGAGCGAAAAACGTTTCGAGGGCTATTATACTATTGAAACGAAAGGCTCATATTTTAAGCCCCCTCCACACTACGCAGGAGAAATTTCAATGCATCAAAAGTTTTTTTTTCCGTCTACACTACGCCAGAGAAAATTGAAAACGCAACAATCATCGGTCAATCATATTAATATCGTGATGTCATCGATTCTGAAAAGCTCCGTTTTCAAAAAGTTTTCGATCCACACTAAAACGCAAAGCCGGCGTTTTCAAATTCCTCCGGTGTGAAGAGCGTTTTCCAAAAGCTCCGTTTTCGTGACGGATTAGTGTGGACGGTAGGCCTAACAGTAGAAATAAAGCTGCGTTTTCAAATTCGTCCGGCGTAGCGTAGACAGGGCCCTGACTTTTAAAGGTACCGACCTTTACACAGAAAGTAATTTTCAATGATGCCTTACCTGGTCAATGTAGAAGTCCACTTCAGAAGAAGACTGAAGTTCTCCTTCAAGAGCATCTGTGCCTTTAGTCCACACAAGGTTTCTCTGTTTATGCTGCGAAGACGAAGCGACAAGGTTTGATAAAACAAAACAACCCCAAAAGAGTAAATAAGGCGGCACAGTGAAAGACAAAAACAAAAAATTCTCCCTCGATGGACGTTAATATTTGAGTATAAAGTTCCGTAGTTTATCTTTGACCAACAGTCAAGTGCAAAACCAAATCCCATCGTAGCTTGCGCAGGTCTTCCCGCGCTTGGCGCCGGTTGCACGTTTCTGCACCTAGATCTGATTGGTTCATTGTGGTACTTGCGCTTGTTGTGATTGGTCAGATGCCATTTCTCATTCATTTGTGGAAACACTCTCTATGACGTAGAAATGCTGTTCTTTAACTTAGTTTGATCGTAGGGAGCCAAACACAAGCATTTAGCATATAGGCATCCCGCGAAGGCTTGCTAATAGAAGTCATAATAGCTCTTTTCCCGCTAAGTTAAATTGCCCAAATTGCCGCACATTCAAGTTGTATTATATATTATGATGCAAATAAGAAAAGATAACCGTGAAAAGGGATATGATTTACAAACTTCACGTGATACTCGATTCCCATACTAAAATCAATCAGAGAGAAGCGCTAAGGAATACTGGCCAGGTCTTGTTCTATCTAAGCTATTTAACCTATCACAGTACGTTAGCCTCAAATTAAGAAATCCTTCCTACAACACTTGACTCTTAAGTCAGATTTCATTTTACATTGAAACTTTACCTTGAAGCAGAGCAGTTGCGTCCTGAATTGGTTCTCGTCCTGTGAGAAGTACAAAGGAAACAACAGTCAGTTTTATTCACGTCGAGAATAGACAGATTCGGCTAACGTGCTCACATCCTTGTTGTCACGTGCTGATTCATTTGGGAGGTTACAATAGTCCTGTTTGTACATACTCCTGTGTAATCAGTTGCATGTGGCAAATTGCACAATTGCAGCCTACAAGACGAATGATCGCGTGGTCTAAATTGACTGGCAACAAGGATATAGACCTGTTAGCTGAATCAGTCAATCGAGCCTGTTGTACACCCTGAAGGAAATCAGCAGTAAATATAAGAGTTCAAATGTAGCCTTGAAGCAGCTGTCACAAACGCTATATCTGATAGTCGGGTGGGGGTTTTGCCAGCTCAGCGAGACAACATGAAGGAGTCACATCAAGAATGAAAAAAAAAGTGAGTCCAGGCTAATGATGATTCTCTCTACTGCCCAACAGTCACGCTGTAAGTAGAAATGTTTCTCACTCTGTACAATCAGACGTACATGGCGAAGGGTTGGAAATCCCACTCGTCCCTCCTTGTATCCCCGCTTTCTCTCCCCATCTCCCCCTTTTTACTCCCGCTATGCCGGGTTTTGCCAGCTCAGCGAGACAACATGAAGGCGTCACATCAAGAATGAAAAAAAAGTATTGTAAAAATAACAAACAGTGAGTCCAAGCTAATGATGATTCTCTCTACTGCCCAACAGTCACGCTGTAAGTAGAAATGTTTCTCACTCTGTACAATCAGACGTACACAGGGAAGGGTTGGAAATCACACTCGTCCCTCCTTCTATCCCCGCTTTCTCTCCCCATCTCCCCCTTTTTACTTCCGCTATGCAGAATAGAAACAAAGTAATTGCAAACACTGGCTTCGACACAAATCATTTCTCTTTTACTCACCATGTCAAGAAAAGCAGCCAGCTTTGCGATGGGCATTGTGGTGTAGAGTTTTAAATAGCTGAAAACAAATTAAAAATAATAGCTAGAGATACGTCAGATAACACAAGAAAGAAACACAGAGCTATGTTCAAAACTGTCGACACCAATACAGTTGTTGGTGAGATACAACAACAACCATCACAGAAAGAAAAACGTTTTTTTTTTACCTTCTTATAACTGGTATAAGAGATTGTTGTGACACTTCGTTCATAAAAACCTTAAGCTGGAGATTAAACGGTTCCTGAAGATAAAAGAAAAGTTAGTGAAGACTGAGAAAGGATAAGGAAACTTTTCGTAAAGATTATGTTCATAAAACAAAAGGGAAAAGTAACATCGTATCTGCGTAAGCACCGAAATGTTGTTTAATCGAATTCAAGACTAACATTGTCTTATTTCAATGCAAAGGTTCCTGTGTGGAAGCTCAGTATATTTCGACGAAATATTTGGTCACCATCTTGAATTTTTGAACCAGGGGAAGGTTGAGGAGAGGAAAAAAATTCTACCGAGAGGGTGGACGATAGGCGGTTCGGTGAACGATCGTGAGGACATAACCGCAACCCGCGCTCCCTGATAAGACGCCCGCACTGCAGGCTAACTGGAAAGCAGGGGTTTCATTAACGTTTTCAGTAGGAGGACAACTGGTGTTCACAGGCACGCAAAACTATTTGAACTGAACGTCTTTATAAGAAAAACGTTCGTCTAGATGGTCGAACCACTCGGGCACAGCAGGTCAATTTTCCCGGTGCCCGGCCCTTAATGAAACCCCTGCTTTAAAGCTGATCAGTCTGACTCTTTAGCTATTCTCATTAGAAACAATCAATTCACTCACCCTGTTAAAATTGGCTGGCGGAGCGTCAAAGTTTGGAGGTACAGGCGAGATGAATTTTGGACACGCGTACGAGAAGGCCTCCTCAAATGTCTGTACATCCCTGAAAAACGAAATAGTAATTTTCAAATGCTCACAAACATCTAGACAGTTGGCACTATATCAAGGATGAGTAATGTCTTTCCAGTGATTTCAGAATGAGGGAGAAAAAGTGACGGGGCTACAGGAGTAAGGGGGAGGGGCGTTTAAAAGAGTAAGGGGGAGGGGAGTCATAAAAGTAAGGGGCAAGGGTGATCATAAGTTGATAATGGTGAGCGGGGACATTTTTCTAGGACCAACAGGATGTCCAAAATGACTTGGTAAATGACACCTCCGTATATAAATTTTCTTCTCTGGCCCTTGATAATAAATGCACTAGACGACAACACGAGGAATGAATGGGGGAAAGCCGGATTAGGAGGCGTTGAGGAGGGTGACCCACCTCAAACTCCTTTCTTTACTTTCTTTACCAGTACAGTAGAACTCCGTTAATACGGTACAGGGTTTTCACAATTAGCCGGCGCCCGGCGCAAGTCACCAGCTACTTCAAGCATTTGCGCCGGGTACTTTTTGTCGCAAAGTTTCTTAATACACAATTTTGTTTCGCCAACGTAGTCATGATCTGATCTTTTTCCGGTAATAAATAAAATGGTGAAAATCTTAACAGTGCGGCTATTACCTATACATGGACCTTTCGAACTTCGAAGCAAGAGCAATATTTTTGACGGGCATTACGTACATGTACATATATCAGTTTTGTCGGCACGTGAACATTTTCCACAACGGAGCACTGTTGAAAATTAGCACTGTCGAAAATTTACGAAGGCAAACAGGTAAACTAATATTATGTGCTGTTCCAGTTATTAAAGCGACAGAAAAAGAAACAAAAAAAACACTAGTATTTGAGCTAAGCTGACCACAAATTGATCCAGCTCTCTAAGCGTCCGCGTGGTGAATGTGAGAGCAGTCTTCATCGTAAAATGTTACTCCAAACGTGCTCCAAACGTATTCTAAGTAACGGTTTGAAAGGTGTCTTAACACTAAAGGCCTTCATCAACGCAAGCGCTCGGAATTTAAGACAAACGAAAACTCAAAAAAATGTCAAAAAATCGAAACAGAAACGAAACGAGATCGCTGATTTGTTGTTATACTTAATGTACGTGACAGGAAAGATATCACCGGAAATCGCTTCAATCCTTTCACGATAATGCACCTAATTCATCTGCAGCTATTTTTCATTACAAAGACTAAAACGATCTTCATATTGAAACTTTTTTCCTTGAACTTGCATAATTGAAATAATATCATTAACAAAATTACAGTTGATTCATGTTACTACAGTTTAATTGAATTCCAAGCCAAACATGGTACTGCAATGTAACAAGTACCGATGGAACAAAAAGCATTATGTAGCATTTTATAAGTGAACTTCCACAGAAACTCATCTTGCAATGAGCGAATTTTTAACAAACTCTTGTTAAAATAAAGTGTACAGTAGCCTCCAACAAAATCAGTTTTCGGTCATCAAAATGCACCGCGACACAGATTTTCAAATTCTCCAGGGTCTTCACCCCATCCCCCCCCCCTCCCCCGTGCAGGAGGGGGTAAGCCAATCCGGCACTCTTCTACACGTGTGGCCTCCTTTATTATGACCCTAGGAGTGCGCCGCCTACTTTATGATTTCCTCCTGCTACTTTATTTCAATTTCAAAACCCTGAATACGGTCACCAACAGGCCATAAAAATTTGGCCGTATTAACGGGGTAGGGTCAAATTTCATGACTAGTCTAAACTGAGTGATGTTTCAACAAATAAATCACAATAGCACTTCTAAACAACTGTACTTTACATTGCATCAGGAATGCAGATATATTTAAAAAAAAAATAAACTTCAATCGGTACATTCAATATTAACAATGTAAAGATGAACTTAACTGGTTTGAGTGGCCGTATCAACGGGGTAATACGTTCATGTAATGGACGTTTCGCCGGGACAAAAAGAGAAGTGGCCGTAATAACGAGGTGGTCGTATTAGCGAAGTAACCGTAAGGCGGGCTTCCACTGTATCACGTTACCATGATCTTTGTTCAAAAGAGAGAGAGAGGATTTAATGAACACAAATTTAAAATGAAACCTACCCACGCTGCAGCCTTTGCAATCGGTCTCCACACTTTTCACGAAGTTGTGAATGAACGTTCTCATCAATTCGCTACAACAAGAACAAAATGTACAAGAATGTTTTATGATATGGCAAACTAGTCCAAGATAAAAAGGGGAATTGAGCTGTCCGAATTTTGGAATACAGTCCACATGCTTGATTTCCAAGATCTACCAAACTATAGATATTAATCCCAAAGCATTCCATACCTGTGGACATAACGTCAAACAAATGGCCAACAGTGTATACATCTGATCATTCTTCTTCATAATCTGAGACAGAAAATTAAAGGGTACTTGAAACCACACAACTCTTCAAGTTCAATTGACAACATCACTTAAACACATGAACAAAATAGCACGACTTGATCCTTCTCCTGGCTGTGCTTGGGCAATGAAAACACAGCAGCAAGTGTTATGCTACTTACAAGACAAATTGCCCAGTAAAGCAGTGTCCCTAACAGGGTAATGCAATGTAATTACCAATTAGATGAAAAACTCAAAATTTCTGTAACGTGAAAGTTGATAAGGCTGAAGGCCAAATCGACTATCACCTCATAGAAATCGAGAGCGAATAATCCAATTGTTTTAGTAGAAGTCCGACTAAAATTTTTTCAAGTATTTCTCAACATATCAAGCCGTATTTAAATTCACGCTTAAGCAAAAACCGCACGGATGAAATTGTTGTTTGAAATTTGCAGCTGTTTACATACGTTCATCAGTTCATTTCACGTGGTGGTCAATTTCCTTTCTTGAATGTTCCTGAGAACGGAATTATCCATTAATATTTCTATATCTTCCTCGAAACAGCGGAGAAACATGTTGAAGATGACCTCAAGCCACCGCGCACTAATGGCCTATAGTGTACAAGTAGCTCAGCCAACTAAATTGCAGCATTTGCAGTAGTATACTAGTAGAATTCTTCCAAAGAGTTGCATGCGAAGGTAGCTCTTTGCTGCTCGGGACTTAAGATCCCTTAACCATCACAAGAATTAAAGTAAACAGTCAATTGGCCACGCCATGCAATATTTGAAACACACAACAACACACACACACTTTATGAAGAACTCTTAGTAACAAAATAAGATAATTGAAGCAGAAAATAAGGTAAATTCACCCAGAATAACTTAGAAGCTAATCAAGCAGAGTTAAATTAAATAGTATTTAATATATAAAGAAGTTGGTTGGCAGTAAAGCTTAAAGGGGGGGGGGGGGGGCAGTAAGGAAATAACATAAGGGAAAAAAGGGAAAATAAATAAATAAATAAATAAATAAATAAATAAATAAATAAGCAGAATAAATCAGTAAATCACTAACTCAGTACCTAGAAACGTCACTAGCAAGTGCCATGAATGTTGGCAATATGACTGTAAGATGTTAAGCTTTTAAGTCTGCTTTTGAAAGTTTTAGGGGGGAGGTGTTTAATACTTTCATCCAAATTATTCCAAACACCCCTCCCCCCACCAGAAAAGAAACACATTCCATGGGAGTAAACTAGACATGTTGCAGCACCTCTCACCTGTTCATACTGATAAGATTTGGTCTGGAACATATTTTTGGTCCTCTGAATGTACAGCAAAATATTGGAGAAACTGCGAATTGCATCCTGGAATGGAAAAATGAAACAATAATAATTATATCTCAGAATAAGCATGTTGAAAATGCACACCATTGCGTTTTGGCTTGTTCATATCCCCCACTGATAATATTTTGCTGGCAATCTTGACAAACTCAATGAAAAATAGAAGTTCTGTGCACAGACTTTTAAAAGAAGCGGTGGTAAGAAACAAATAAATTTTTACACTGTACAACATGATAGACTTAGCAAGTGAATATACGAAAGATCACATATAAATATTTGAACTGCCGAGAAAGATGTAAAGACATGAATGATCATTGCAGTTAAGTACACAACTTAAAAAAGCTGTGAAAACAAAGTTTGGAAAAAAAAAAAATCAAGCTCGAACGGGATTCAACCCCATAACCCGTTCAAATACTGGAGCAGTGTTCTACCAACTGAGTTATCAAAACAAGTGGGGGCTGATCACATTGTGAGTTCGTAATATACCCGTAAATGGTGAAGAGTGCAACTGAACGTATGAAAGATCATATATTTGAACTGAGGAGAAAGGTGTTAAGACAAGAATGATCGTCACAGTTATGAACACAACTTGAACAGCTGTGAAAATAAAACCTGAAAAAACAATTTGTTGGGGCAAGGTTTAAACTCTACTTTGACAGCCACAGCACGATGGTGAAATGGTTCCTTTACCTGGTACCTCTTCATCATAAGGTATGCAAATCCAACATAGTAATAAGTGGTGATTTGGCAGGCAGGAACTCGGGAGTAAAGACTCTGAAAGTAGATAACACACCGACAAACCTCAAATTTATATATTCCAATAATAAGCCCTAGGTTTTATTTCTTAAAAAGCCCATTTTGACAGTCTTATTTTCGCACAGGCTTGCCATTTGTGGAGGAGGAAAGTTGAGAAATATTGGACATATTGGAAGGACTTTGACATTCAAATTATTCAGGTTTATGTTATTTTGGACGTGGTGTTGAATATGACAAAATACAGCTGCAGACACACATGTTGTGTTTTATACCATACCATAGAACATACAGCCAATCAGAATACAGGACAACCACTGTAAACTTTATAGTATTAGACCCAACCTTCCCATTGTGTGCTACATTGCCTGCGTTGGCCACTGTATTTTCTATGGCACGGTATAAAACACTTTCCTTGTGGCATACCATAGAACATTCCTCTTGTCACTTGTAGTCTTAATATACACACTTGCCTAAAGGTTCGTGTGTATACAGAGAAAATAGAAGTGACTCGTGAAATATTCCAAGGTGTACCACAGACAGTGTTGCATATAGTATGTGTATAAATTCTCTGAATATAAGGATGTGATGTACCAAACATGTTCAGAGTCATTAATTCTACAATAGGAGGCTTTTTTTAAAGATATAATTATTACAATTATTGTTATCAAAAAGAATGTTTTTGTGAGGACACTCAAACCATGAATATGCGGCATTTTGTGGTCAATTTCTGAGTGACCATAGAATGAGGGCTCTTCATATTAACAAGAGTATTAAGCTAAACTAATCTGTAACAATGCTAGCACTCTCGAGACCATAATAAACATCATATAACCCTTCTTAACATTCACATTAAATTTTTCATTGTGGCTGATGAAGTTCGCCAGAACCGAACGAGATATTCCACTTTTAATAAGATTTCTTGATTGCGCTCTGAGTACTGGAAATTATTTCTTATATTTTAATAATGCTAAACTTCTTCATTATATGAGAGCCTTCATTCTATAGTGGTCAAAAAAATGTACAAAAAAGCCAAGTGTTAGTGGTTCAAGTGAAGTTACTGTGATATTTTAAAATATTATTATTATTATTATTATTATTACTATTATTATTATTATTATTATTATTATTATTATTATATACGTATATTTTTGCATCTTGGGTATATTTTTTAAAGTATTTATTGTTAGGGGGCTTATTATCAGTACATTACTTCATTTCACTACTTTAATTACCTTCTTGTTTAGTTCAACATTCTCCAGCACTTTGATTGCCTGGAAATAATCACCAAGCAGAGAGTGAAGCCTCAGCAGACCAATCAAACTGAAGTAACCCAGCATCTTGTAGAGGGGATGGATTCCAAACTCACCAGCCACAGAATCAGGGTCACCACCTTGGTTATACACCTCCAGCTAAAAAAAGAGACACTAAGGTCAAACACAGACTTCTTCTCCTGATCTGAGCACCATACACTGTATATTCCATGCACTTACAGCTGTACTACTCGCTGCTGATCATTCTTTTTCAAACTGAACAGACAGATTTGCTTTTTCAAAAAAAAAAAAAGATATTTTCTGAGTGCACTATTGCACCAATATGCCAATTATTTATAATCTCCTTAGTAACACAAATTTGCAGGTGCCAAATATACAGCTTATAGTGAAGGGTATTATTTGTACGAGTTCTCCATATTTATCTTGTTAATTAGCAGCCTTTTGCTGTATAATAATTATATTAAATTTATTAAATTATTATATTAAATTTATTTTGCAAATTGTATAAATTTGGCAGGCTTGTAGTAATTCTTGTCAGCCATGTTTGTTGTTTATCAATTTTCAGTTCACCGCATTAATTTTGTCATGTAGATTTCATAATTTGTTTATCTCAGATTTTGCTTTTTCAAAAAAAAGAAAGATATATGTATTTTCGGAGTGCACTATTGCACCAATTTGCCAGTTATTGATAATCTCCTTAGTAACACAAATAAACACAGTCCATTTACAGGTGCCAAAAATACAGCTTATAGTGAAGGGTATAATACGTTACTTGTCATCTGTCTTTTTCATGTTTGTTCCTGTGTTCATTCCTCATGTATTTGTAACTTTCAGTTACTGTATTTATCTTTGATTTAACTGATGTTTCTGAAAGACAGGTGCTTGCAATCTGCATCTGCAAAGGCATTGTTGTGCCCCTTGACTGATTGTTTAACACTGTTGTTGCTTTTGTTTTTGTTGTTGTTGTTGCTGTTGGAGTTGTAGTAGCATACAGACACACCTGATGGTTAATCTTGGACTTTTCCACTAAAGAATAGAGTACATTAAGAACACTGTGAACATTCCAGATCTGAAAAAAGGAAAAAGCCATGTTATGATTAGGGGAATTCATTAATAAATCCCACTGGAATTGAAATTGTTACTCCTTCCCAAAAATATAATTTTTTTTGATGCAAAACTATATAACAACTAAAGTTTTTCCCCTCACGGTGCAATTGTCCATAATTATTCTAGTTCCCTATAAAAGAAAACCCTAACCACCTGTAATGGCTCCTAAAGTGTTCAAAGAGAGTGTAAAATGGGTTCAAAAAGTAGGTGAGTGGTGTACATTTGTAGATTTGATAGAGTGATAGGCCATTTCTGAATTACCTAAAGCCTCTTTCTCAAAGCGGGTCTTGGTGCTCAACCTTTTATAAGAAATAAAATTTCATTCACATGCAAATTAAACTCATTTTCATATGAATGGTAGTCCACCACACCTCAGTTTGATAGAGAGGCTTAGGCCAACTCGGAAACAGGCTATTGATGTACAAATGTATGAGCTTAAAGTACATTGGTTTGGAAGAGGCTGTTCATAGTGTCGTTTAGTGTGCGTGTTTTTTATTGCAAAAACAAAAGAGTTATCTGCAGTATTCTTAGGCTAGTCGCCCAAGAGGAGTCACCTGTACAAGTTACAAAGTTCCACTAGAAACTGCAGAACACCATAATTTTGTTCATTGTTGGGTCATACCTTTGTGTTTGCTCTCAGTGTTCCTACTTCATCTTCTCCCTTTTTCAACAACTTTGATCGGTACTGGCTAAATGATTGGAACTAAAAAATTGAAAAGGCATCCTTATTAGATCACTGAGCACCATAAGGAAGTAAGTGAGAAAAATTCCATACTGATCACTCTATGAGAAAAAGATGAAAATATTAAACACATGCATCCACCTGGTAAATAAACTCGTCAATAATGTCCCACAGCCACTGATTGGGCAGACTGAGAGGAACAGGTTCATCGGTATCTGGAAAAATTCAAACTATAAAATTTAAAGAAAGAAAGCTTTTTTCTTTAATGCTTAAGTTGATTGCACCTGGTAGTGGTAAAGACTTCAAATTAAAATGTTATGTGACTGTGTGAGTGAATGGTCTCTAAAGAAGCCAGCGTAGCAAGCATTTCCATACTGATTAAAGTTTCCTGCATTCTGGCTGCACCAAAATTGGGGCAAGTGAGTGAATGCTTGCTAGCAAACCCCATTATTTTGAAAAAGCATTTGCCCACAAATAGCTCAAATTCCTAGGGAATAACTTCATGGCCTCCATGCTGCGCCTAGCGAGCTGTTGACTGACATTGATTTTGGTTGTAACTTATGACCACCTTGTTTTGTTTGTTTGATTGTTCCAGTTGTTTCTTTTCCCTCCCTCCCACCCGCCCTGGGAGCTTTCGTAAACCCTCATGGGCTTCTCGTTCCATCATTAAAGATGCCCAAACAGATTCACTGGCTTGGCTTGTTCTCTCTGTGTGTCAGAGGGGTGTGGTGGGGGATGACTGTGGTTCTGATTGGTGAAGGATTGTAATGCTGACAAACACATCAAATTTGCCTCATAAAAAAGATGCTTCCAGTACTATCATACATGTATGGCTAAATAATTGTTTCTCAGAAAGGGAAAGAAATGACAATTAAATTGGTGAATGGTAAAATAACAACAATAATTTTTATTTGTTCTGTTCTGAATGTGAAACAAAGTTTACAGTCAAATTGTCAACACTATCACTGCAGCCAGACAAAAAGCACTTCATTTTGGCTTTAAACCAATTTGAAAGTGGTGTAAGCTTCATTACTTCCATATGAAACCTTCTCAATATTTTAGTTATCAATTCATCATTGAACCTCAGCCTTTAATGGGATTGGCCTGATCATTGGTGTTCTGACTGTTTAAATCCTGTTCTTGCCATTTCTGAAATTCATATAGCTGTAGCTAAAGTTAATAAATAATTATAATTAGTCATGAGACCAACTGATGCAAAAGGTCTATTCTCGTTTTACACAGGCTCCATACTTACTTAGAATGTAATTGAAAAGATCGCAGTAGTTGAAGTATGACTCAAAGCGATGGTCCAATGTTGGCTGAAAAGTAAACAAGATCGTAAACAAATTTTATAGCAGGGTTCTGATGGCCCGAAGCGCTGCCAAGCAGAGCCCCATATCCATATAGGAAAGAAAAGGAAACCCATGAATTGATTTTCTCATGATTCTCATGGCTAGTGGTATTGCACATGGGTGCGTACGCATGACACCGACAAAGTCACGCAAGATGGCGGCCTTACTCCAGCTAGTAGGTTGATAGAGACATGCAGCCTTAATTTGTTTACAGTGAACTTCTTTGATACTGGATATTCATGTTATGATCAATTGACACCTGTCAAAACAAGGTATCCACTGACCAGTATCACATGACCATTTCGTGGGCTCAAGTTTAGAACTCATTGAGATCTTGTGTTTTTTTTTATTTTCACCACTGACCAAGTGCTAGTTTTTGATTGGATCGTGGGCTTATGTCAAGTTAATTTGTAATCACAGCAGGGTTGTTCGGAAGTCGGTTAATGCTACGTCAGGATTAAAAGTTAACCGTAGTATAAATTTTGCTTGTAAGCAAATGTTTTTCACTGTTTTTGTTTTGTGTATCTTGAGATTATTCAAACTCAAAACAGAAGGCCAAACAATATAAACAGAAAACCTCATGGTACAAAGTTACAAAACTCAAATCAAAATTATTACTTTTTTAATTGAAGGGGTGAGTGCAAAACCATGCTAAGTGACGATTTGGGTGAAAAGAAAAATTTTCGCGAAAGGGCTTGAATTTTTGCATGTGGTCTTCAATGTAATAGGAAAACGTGGTCCTGCATTTTTGCCACTGGTTTTTGCTTCGTTTATAAAGACGCTGCTAGGAAAACCAAGTAGTTTTTCTGCATACGCAATATCTCGAAAACGAAGCGAAGCTTAGCGGAAAAACTATGGGACATTGTTAAATGTACCTAAACAAAACTGCATGCGAAATTTGGAGCGTTTTCGACAAAGTTCACTTTTGATTAAAATACCTAGCGCCCTTTTCCTGCCGAGGTCTTCAAATAAATGAAGCCGGGCCTTTGTTATGATAAACAGATCCGATCCTTTGTTATAATAGCCAAGCCAAGCCTTTGTTATAAGTCGAAGTCTCGCCTTGGTTTATCATAACAAAGGATCGGCCCGCCATGTCTGCAAGGACTTTGATTTCACTTAGAAAGCAGCAAAATGTCAATTTCACGCAACGTATAAGCTCAAAAATGTTGATTTTAGGTCAAAAAAGGTTTAAATGTTGATTTCACGTTAACACGTGACGGCAAGGTGGTTGATTTCACTTAGAAACCAACAAAATGTCAATTTCACGCAGCGCATAAGCTCAATGATGTTGATTTCAGGTCTAAATAGGTTAAAATGTTGATTTCACGTTAACGCGTGACGGCAAGGATGTTGGTTTCACTTAGAAATCTAGCAAAATGTCAATGTCACGCAGCGCATACGCTCAATGATGTTGATTTCAGGTCTAAATAGGTTAAAATGTTGATTTCACGTTAACGCTTGACGGCAAGGATGCTAGTTTCACTTAGAAAACAGCAAAATGGTAATTTCACGCAACTTATAAGCTCAATGATGTTGCTTTCACGTGAAAATGCGCTATAAATAGGGCTGACAGATTAACAGATTAACCCTACGGGTCTCCATACATCTGCATGTCTGCTGATCCCAGAAGCTCAAAACACTACAAATCATGCCGATTTGAAATAAAATCAACGCAACCTGGATCACAGATCTATGTTACAATCAATCGCTACTTGTTGGCCATTCTTATGTTTAAACAATCTAGTTACCAGTTGGAGAAACGTCCGCAGCAGAACGTGATCGCAATGCATGCCGGGAAGGGTCTTTACACCTCATGTGCGGGAAAACATGGCGGTCGATACAAGACAAATTTTATAAGTCTAAAACCAGTTCTCGCTTTCCAAACTTTGACGCTACCAACACTTGGCAAATGGGCCACAACTCACCAGAGGGTATTTTTCTTGGGCAAGAACTCCTCTTGGACTTTGCTGCCTGGCTCGATCTGACTTCGAACGCCGATAACACGATTACGGTATCTCAGCTGCCTTCGAAGTTTCAGAACAGATTTTGATTCTTTAAAGCGTGCTGATGACTTACGGGTTTATCGAGACTTTATGATGCCTCTCAACCACCAGGCAGGCATACAAGGTACTTTAAAACAATGCTTAAGATATTAGTTGACAGAGCTCTAATGCGGCACATCTCTTTTTTGTTTGATGAATTTCGTTTGACACTCGATCAATTCACGTGTTGTGCTCACATCACAATAACCGATGTAAACAATCTGTTCCCAGATTTCCGCTCTATATATGCTGTGAGATTTGATTTTGACTTCATACACTATAAACAGTCTGCCTGTTTGCTGTTCAACAAATAAACTCCTAAAGACATGGCTAGGAAAAGCCAAGTATTTTTGCGTACGTTATAACTCGAAAACGAAGCAAAAACCAGCGACAAAAATACGGGGCCGCGTTTTTCTATTACATTGAAGACCACATGCAAAAATTCAAGCCCTTTTGCAAAAGTTTTTCTTTTCACCCAAATCGTCACTTAGCATGGTTTTGCACTCACCCCTTCAATTATCCTGGGTAAGCTTAATCAGGCTTTGATCAACCTGACCCAGGAGCTCCGCTTTTAGGCCTGGCTAAATCTATATATTATACTTAACTATAATTTTTTTTTATTAAAAACTGAATCATTGGATAACGCAATTCAAGAGTTTTCATTGGTTTAGCCATCATGGTATATGAGCCATTATACCATGCTCTACAAATACACATAACTATTGGGGCATTTTTATTTTCATTCTAATCTGTTTTAGTTTTCAATATTTTGAGGTGCATTTTTAATAAAACAATTGTTCCACTTGCGTTTGTTGAATATTGATGAGATGAATAGAGGCAACTTGGCACTATGCACCTTGTTGGCCATCTATGATCTCATATTCAGCACACGCTCAATTTTATTGTTAAATATACTATAGAGATATTCCTTATTAAAAGTAATAATCATTTGTAATCAATTTGTTACCAACACATTACCTTGAGTTTATTGTAGATGTGTCTGTAGTACAACTCTTTATAGAGAATCAAAAACACTTGATCTGGAAGAGAACAAAACATACTGACTTCTTTTCAACCTTACCTACAAATCAAGTAAAATTTAAAATGTTGTAAAATTCTGAAAATAAACCCTAATAATAGGCATATATTTTTCAAAGGAGCCTTTTGAGGGGCTTATTTTTGGAGTGATTTATTATAGGAGGGAAATTTACATTTCAAAAATTGGCTAGGCTTATAATTGCAGGGAAATTTGTGTCCCCAATTTTTCAACAAGCAAATGGTAACATTGGGGTGTTGACTAGAAATTTGTGACGACTGTAAAATCCTTCAGAATATGCCAGCTTCAAAGACCATGTAGCTCAAAGACATAAAAATGAAAGACAGTTGCAGGAAACATCACAGATCTGGATGCAGCAAATACAGTAATATCTTGAGAGAGGGCAAAACACAGTGAGTCACATCACTGAACATCCTCTTGTACCTCTATTATCCAAGAAAGACAGTTGGTGATTTGAAAGACAAATCGCTGAGATGCCAAGAATATTGCACAATGGCTATATATCATGGCATGAAACCGAATTGCAACAGGCTGAACATCATAGTCTAGAGCAAAATCCAAGGGAGCAGATGGTGTAGAGAAATTACATGTGGGTTGCATGGCCGTGATTGCTTGCTGTCAAATTGGCAGCCTTTGAAGCAGGAAATGGCTGCTTGTTCTTGTGCCATTTTGGCTTCTTTTCTGAAGCAAATGTTGCCAGAATAATCCAGGCATATAAAACAAACTTGATAAAGGCGAAGGCATAAATTATTTTGCTTTGTTATGTAAAATTTCTAAAACTAATGTTTTTGCAAATAAAGAAAAAAAAAATTATTTGAATTCCTAATTTATCAAGCTTTCAGGAAATTAAGGTATACTGATACCTTAAGTTATCTACCCATATATGTTAACCTGGTTACATATGTTGACATCATGTTCTTTGAAAAAACTCACCTCCATCCACAAGTGATGCCACGTAATCTGCGTCAGGCCATGGGGATTTTTCAAAGTGTCTCTCAGTTAATTTGTTGAAACTGAGATGAGAAAAATCACAAGATGCTCTTAACTGTTAGAATTTCTGATCATATATACAATGTACATGTATATAATTATAGTGAAAACATACTACCGGTATGCTTGATATTTGCTTTCACTTTGCAATTCTAATTCTTCTAAACAATAGTTTTTCTTGTTTCATATTACGGTAGTAAAAATTGAAAGGGAAGATAACAAGCAAAATGGTGAACAAATGGAAAAAAAAATTGAAAATGGGATGTCAAAATCTTATGTTTAGACGTTTTTTCTTTTACCTGTATCATTTACATGTACAACTTAAGTAACGAAGCAAAAACTGCTAGTCTCTCTTAAAATCACACACAACTCCACCCTCAGCCCCAGAGCCATCTGTCCTCCTCAGCTGACAGGGCCTTGGCAAGAGGAAAAGGTGTCTCTGGAAACATATTATTTGATTGGCTCGATTCATTACTAACTGAATGCTAGTTTCTAGTTTCTTCAGGGGTTGACTCAGACTCAGGTGCTATAGTTTAGAACCTGCTTTAAGACCTCAATAGCAAAACACATAAATGCTCTAATCAAAGAGCTTCAATAAGAGATGTTTGTGAATGAAACCAACATTGAATTAGACCTGGAAATCTTAGTCCAAGAATCTAGCCAATCAAATTATGTGTCTCAAGAGCCACTTTTTCCTTGTTTCAAGGTCCCAGTTAAGAAGATAGGCAGCTCTCGGGACAACAATGACAAAACTGCAATGTATTTCTACTTACTTTGTTTCATAGATCTGTTGTATTTCATAAAGGTTCTGGAAGGAAACAAAGCAATAAAGAAATTTTGTTAAATGCAGTCTGCACTTCATTGATGATCAGGGCCAAACCTTGATTAAGTCTCTCACCTCAAATTATGTTCCCATAGATCAAGACTCTGGATTTAGACTCTAGATTTACACCCTGTATCAACCAAGGGGTGGACCTTTGTAAATCATTTGGTGGGGGTGTGCCATTGGGTTGCTGAAACCCTTACCCTAAAGTAGACCATGATCATCTTAATTTTGCAACCCTATTCTAGACTAGGCACCTGAAAACCCCCTACCTTTTCCCAGACTAGCTACTGGTATTATCCATGCAGAAACTTAACCACTATCGTAGTCCAACATACGCTAATTAAACCAATACCTTACTGAGTCACTTTCAAGTTTCAATTTCTATTACAAAACACCAGGGAAAGAACCCCGTTCTAGTCACCACATTATTAATACAATGGCCACTTTTCCGGTAAATTATACTCTACTGTAGACCAAAATTGTCTCATTTCTATACCACAAAGGCACATACCCATGTAGCACTAGCTTATATATGGAGGTACCCCCACGGGATCAAAAAATAAGGGTTGGAGTGGGGTTGGGGAGGGTGTTGGTACAATAATCCTAGTAGCTTACTGCTACAGAAACTGGGATTAACTCCCACAACTTTGGACACTTCAGCCCAACACAGACTTTAATGACAATCCATGTAGTCATCCCTAAGTCATTATGCCTATTCTGTCTCTAGCATTTTCACTGACTCTCTGTAAAAAACAAAATTCATAAGTGGATGTTAACCTAGGCCTATCGGAATAAAAGACAGCTTGCAGCTGCACTAAATGTGCTAAAAACATGCACAGAGTTCTTTGAAGGCACCAATGACTAGCAAAAATTGCCATCTAGAAGTCTTGGGTCAAGGAAAAAATGATCAGACCCCAAACGACACAATCATAAACAATACAGTGCAGCTCAGATATATCCGAACCAAAATATACGCGTAATGCGCGTCAGCCCAATACGCGTATACGCGTATGCATATACGCACATACGCGTATGCATATACGCACATACGCGTATACAGCATATACGCGTATGCCTGATTAGTATGTATGAGCTAACCTATTGTTTCATCTTTTCTTATCAGGTCATTGTTGTTTTCAATGGCTTGACAGCTTGCCACAGAGCGAGAAAGAGTTTTCTTTATTTTGAATACGCGTACACAGTATACGCGCGTATGCCTACAGACTAAGCAAAATGTTAGCTGAAACTAACATTTTGCAATTGGGCACTTGACTGGAAATTAACTGACTGAATATTGATCAAAAGAGAGAGTATTTTGTCGTTAAATCAAAAATTTACTATTTTTTTTTTTTTTTTGTCAAATAGAACCGGGGATACACGCTTCAACAATCCCATCTTCATGGAGCAAACATCACAACCGAAAGATAACATCTTCTCGAAACAAAGTCTGAACACGGTCCAAGCAAGCGACTTGGAAACGTGTGCCGAAACACACAACTTTTCCTCGAAGAAAATTAAAAATAACAAAATGTGAGCGGCGCACCATAGAATCTTCGATAAACAATTCTTTTGTCAGGAAAAGAGTAATTTACTATTTGAATGAACGGTTTGTGTCAGATACCGGAGATATCACTTTCTCGACAAGGTTGAAACGCTTCAAACAATAAACATCTCGCAAGCGACTTGCCGACGCATGCCGAAACACAGAACTTTTCCTTGAAGAAAAAATAACTAAACGTGAGCAGCGCGCCATAGAAACTTTGATAAACATTTCTTTGGCTAAAGAAAGAGCATTTTACCGTTTGAATGAACGATTTGTGTCAAATAGAACCGGAGATATCATTTTTTCGACAAGGTCTTCGGAACGCTTCAGACAATGAACATCTCGCAATCGACTTGCCGACGCATGCCGAAACACAGAACTTTTACTTGAGGAAAAAATAACTAAACGTGAGCAGCGCGCCATAGAAACTTTAATAAACAATTATTTTGACTAAAGAAAGAGCATTTTTCTGTTTGAATGAACGGTTTGTGTCAAATATAACCGGAGATATCATTTTTTCGACAAGGTCTTTGGAAAGCTTCAAACAATAAACATCTCGCAAGCGACTTGCCGACGCATGCCGAAACACAGAACTTTTACTTGAGGAAAAAATAACTAAACGTGAGCAGCGCGCCATAGAAACTTTGATAAACATTTCTTTGGCTAAAGAAAGAGCATTTTACCGTTTGAATGAACGATTTGTGTCAAACAGAACCGGAGATATCATTTTTTCGACAAGGTCTTCGGAAAGCTTCAAACAATAAACATCTCGCAAGCGACTTGCCGACGCATGCCGAAACACAGAACTTTTACTTGAGGAAAAAATAACTAAACGTGAGCAGCGCGCCATAGAAACTTTGGTAAAAGGAAGAGCATTTTACCGTTTGAATGAACGTTTGTGTCAAATAAAACCGGAGATATCATTTTTTCAACGAGGATCTTCAGACAATAAACGCTTCGCAAACAACTTGCCGACGCGTGCCGAAACACACAACTTTTCCTTGAAGAAAAAATAACTAAACGTGAGCGGCGCACCATAGAAACTTTGATAAACAATTTTTTCGTCAAGGAAAGAGTATTTTACCATTTGAATGCATGATCTGTATCAAATATAACCGGAGATATCATTTTTTCGACTAGGATCTTCAGAACGCTAATTCAGACAATAAACATTTCGCAAACGACTTGCCGACACGTGCCGAAACACAGATCTTTACTTGTAAGAACATAAAGTTCACGTGTTAAAATAGGGAGTTCAAGCGACTGTATCAATTTTCTTCCCATTTTTAGTAGCTTAAGATCAAGTGTTCATAAACGGTAGTTTGTCGGTGAATTTGCGAAGTGATCGAAATATGATAGCTTTTATTGACCGGCTGACGTTTTAACAATATGCAAATTTCGCTTTGAAGCCATTTTCATTCTCAAGAAACATAATGTCCTTTGTTTGACTAACAATGCTTCACATAAAGAAACTTGTGGGAATGCATAACAAAGAGACATATACGCGCGTATATACGCGTATATGTGCGCGTATTGACATACGCGTATACGCAAAATACGCTCGTATGATACGCGTATGCGTAGTTCGCTTATATCTGAGCTGCACTGTATGTACTCAGCCTCCTGCCTTCATTGCACGGGAAAAAGCATTTGCCCTGAGAAAATAATACCAGTTCTAAAATACAGGACCAAACCAGGAGACTTACAGTAAGGACACTCCAAAAATGAACACAGTCACTTGATGATTTTTTGGACATTTTTTTGGTGTCTGTAGAATTATGTCTCTTCATGTAATATAGAATATTAGTATCTAAAAATTAATGTTAACAAAGCTCATTAGAGCCGTCATTCTGTAGGCAACAAAAAATGTACAAAACTATGTCGAGTGTTCATGGTTCATGGTTCAAGTGTTCATTGTTTTTACTGTAGCAGGGGCTGGCATACTAACATTATTTGTACATACCTGTTCTGTAACATGCTGGTGAAAGAAATGAATAAATCTTCGAATTTCTTCTGGTACACTGTAGGTATATGTTTGAGGTTCTACTCCAGGATCAAGGCTATACATCTGACCTGCAACAAACATATGAACAAAACAATGATTTTGAAATTCAGTTCAAGCACAAAAAACTCATCTTCAGGAAGTGGTCAAAATGTCAATGTCTGTGTGTGATATTGCACATGATCACAAAGCACGTGTTCAGAGTTTGCCAGAATGGTGAAGACAGTCAAACAAGGCGTCCTTGAAAATTTTTTTCAAAAGGAAATCTTAAGGTAAACAGTTGTTTAGCAGAAATTTTATCGTACAATAATAAAAAAAAGTACAAAAAAATGTCAAGTGTTCACCGTGTCCTTAGTGTCATTTTCTGTATGTTATAGAACTACACAATTATAGTATTCAAGACTCATTTAAAAGCAATAAGTATTATTGAATCATAATTTAACCCAACTTCCTGTAACCATGAAGGCAAAACGTATGACTGTTAACAAAGTTTTGAATGGTTTTACTATAAGTGGTTCAAAAAACTTTAGAATCATGACACATGGCAAACACTGGCCAAGCAGGCAATAACTCCAAGCCGTTGCCAAAACAATGCTCTATTCTTTTAAATCAGTGTATTTGCTCCTTATTTTAGTTTTTTTAAAATTTTCAGAAATTTTTGTCTTGCACTTTTACAATTAGTTAGTTTTTAAAGGCTTTAGACTGGAAGTCAAAAGCTGACATTTTAAAATTCTTAATTGGAAAATGTAGTTACTCGAAATGATAGGTAATCCTAGTTACTCCCTTATTTTTAATTCTTATAGTGTTCACAATTTTCTGACCTGTATTGTTATACCTTTCAAGTAAGCAACTCATTAATTTAACTTTAAATATGACTTACTGTAAGTTAAGTTTATATGCAAATTTGTATTATTATTAATAGTACTTTCAAAGCCAGTATGTGTTGCTGTTGTGGCTGGATTGTAGAATACTGTACTGCTCATTTGCATCTCACTGAACTTGAATGGTTCCTTTTGTTTCCATAGGCGTAAAAGCCGGGGAAGGGGGACAATGGGGGCTGCGCCCCCCCCCCCCCAGCTACAAAACTTGTGGGATTTTTCGGGCAAAACGCTCATGATTCGGGCAACGACAACTGAGAGAGCACATTACAAAATAATGCTGTTAGCATGATTTCAAAAACTCGTAAATAAAGTTTCTAGTTGTTACTTTTTTGAGAACTTTTTCTTTTAAAAAGTTTAAGATTGTACTCGGATTGAGACTGTTGTTATGTTTGATTGATTGAGTTTGCAATCTTTGAACAAAACTATTTTTGGAATTACTGTGTGGCATGAAATTTACGTGGGATCTAATTTTCGCGAATTTCGCGGATTTTTCATCAATCTGCGAAAATTAAATCCCGTGCAAACAAACTCCCTCCAAAGAACTCCTTTTATTTAAATTGCTGAATTTCAATGAAATTGGTTGCAAACAGTGTAACGAAAACGACCACATGGCTTCTGTTTTTGTTAATTTCAAGTACCCCACATGAAATCCACGAAAAATTATTCCCGTGAGTAAAGTTTGAAACCCAAATTGGCGAAAATGTATTCCCGCGAAACTAAAAAAATCCAAAATCTGCAAAATTAAAGTGATTCCTCTGAAATAAAAGTGACAATAGAGTTTTGTTCAAACTTTGTCCACTGAATATTTGTCATATTATAACTTCAATTTTGAAATAAAAAAGGGGGGTGCCCATGCTCATTAAGGAGCAGTGAGGCATTGAAAATGCCCCATTTTGGCATTATTTGATCCTTATTACGAGAACGAATTCCCAGTAATTGTAAGATCTTTGTGAACCCAGACTCATAAGAATACGCATTAAACTAAAGTCAATGCATAGTGTCGAACACAAATAAACATTCAAAGTTTGATTCAGGCAGAAAGCTAAATCCTTGATTAAAAATTTGAACCAAATTTCTTGACGTGGTTACTGACTGCAAAATAGAAAAGACCACAGTGTGTCTGCTATTTTTCCTATTTATTCAATTTTCAGCAATAGAAATTAGATCAAGGCCTCACGCACGATGTTGGTGTACAAATCAAAATTAGCAAAAATCGGACGAAAATTTGTTTTAGAAATGCTGTAATTCGCAGGTTATTAATTTTTTTCTCTTCAAATGAGCACCATCTTGTAGCGATTTTCATGTAGTTTCCTTCCATCTTAGCTACGTCTCAAAAGCGCTTGTGCCTTCCTTGTAAGGAGTCAAAATCACACATCTTCGCAAGTAGCGTAACACATCGGGCCGTATTTTACACTATTCTTATCGTGCCCATTGCAGGCGCGATTTGCCATTTTTGCCTTTTTGGCAAATTTTGCTTTTTGCCAAAATCGCGCACGTTACTCCTTTTGGTGGTTTTTGCTTTTGCCTTTCGCGCCAGCAAAAACATCGCACCCTTTTGGCTTTTTGCGTATTTTGCCTTTATTCCGAGTCCAGCAAACTGAGTTGGTTCAATTCCGAATGTAAGCTTCCTTAATCATAATACAGGTTTCGCAAGGCAAAGCATGGCAAATTATTGTTAAAGGAGCTCTTTTTAATCACAAAAATGGAGAAAAGCGTTCTCCAGAACGCAAACTATAAGAGAACGCCACATGCTAGTAAGTTACTCTATATATCGCTATCAGAATGCTTACCAAGGATTTGGAAACGATGTAACTTTAAACACGTTTGTCCAATTTTTGTCCAGCCTGGCGATCTTGAGAAAATGACAGAACGAATCAGCTTATGTCTTTTTTTGTTTCTTTTTACAAGAACTAAGCAAGCAAGTTCCCTGCATCTTCTTGTCCATTTCGTGTTCATCGTGGCCATTTTCTTATTTACAACAAGCCCAAATTATGTCCAAATAAGGAAATGGATGGACGAGTTGAGTTAGACTGGGATTGAAAGGTTTCCCCATGAAGAGAAAACAAAACAAAACATCGATGTGTTGGTTGACCCTTATTACGGTGTTGTTCGCCAACTTTGCGGAAGGATCAGCGAGGATAACGTTCAATCTCAACTGAGCATTTGCCTGTGAAAATAGCATCACTAAAAGTATCATAAAATGTTCGCTTTGGCTTTTTGTCAGTACTTTGCACCGCTCGCACACTCCAGCCTTTATTACGGTGTTGTTCGCCAGCGCTCTAGCGGCAAAGGCGCCACGAGGCAAAATTAGCAAAACAACAAAGTGGCAGAAATAGCGCGGGCCTGAAAGGCAAAAAAAAATGCGTGATGCCGGAGGCGCAATCGGCAAAACGCAAAATTTGCGCGAAAGGCAAAAAAGGAAAAAAGTGCTCGAAACGTGCGAACAAAGGCGCGATAAAATGACAAAGTTTTTAAATTAAAAACGTGGTCTCACGCTAGTTTTTTAATCAAATTTTTTTGACAGATACAGCCACAAATGAAAGAATCCCACCATTTTAAAGCAAAATTTAGGTGCACTTTGGAGACACCTTCTTGAATTGAATTGTTCACACTAAGAAGTTAAAAATTATAATAATGCACTTTCCGTTTTGGTCAAAAAATGGGGGAAAAACGGCACTTTTTACCTAATCTGTTCTCGGAATTTTGTTATTGTTCTTCTAATAAATCTCTTTCAGACGGAAAATTTCGCTTTTTGGGGTGCACATAGATGGAACTTTAATTCTGCGAAGTTTTACAACCACTGGCTTTAAGAATGACGAGAAATAATAAGAAATCTAGCGCAAGACCGTTTTTGTTACGCAATTGTACACCAACATCGTGCACGAGGCCTCAATCTTTTCTCATGCAAAGCTTATGATTAGCTGATTACAATGACTGGAACGAAAATTGGGGTGCCCATGCTCTTTTGTGAGCTTGAGCCATTTTTCAACTGACAGAGCTCAATATCAAGGCAAATCCGTCATGTTTTCAATATGCGTGTGAACGAGCGTGCGCTAATGACGCCATCAATTATGCGCAGTAAGGATGCGCAATGCAAATGTGAGGAATGACCTTAAACTCCCGCGAAAATTTCATGCCACACGGTTTCAGCAGATGCGGGAATTGTGAACGAGTTTGTTTTTCATGCAATGTGAGTGCGTTTGCATCCCGATTTCAACAATCGCGCATTCGGTAACTGCCTAAATTTTTTGGGCAAGAAGGTCACCCCCCACCCCACCCTCCCTAGTCCGAAAGTGCCCGTACGCTTATGTTTGTTTCTATATATGCTTCCTTTTTGGAAGCATTGAGAGATATGTTAATAAGTGGCTCGGTATTGTAAAATCGCTCCGCCGTTGCTTACCTCCCTTCTCGTGTATAGGAGGCTCATACTCTCCTCCATAATTTCCTCCATTTTGCCTGTCACTCTAAAACAGACCAACAAAACAGTAAGCTTGAGTTAACCTTGTATTAAACAAAAATTAAAATTCTCCATAAAATTATGGCTACATAGCCATCATTTCACGTTCGGGAATTTTATGAAAACTACAAAACAAACAAGACAAGACATAATATTTTAGACATTGTGAAAAAACTAACCTCCCCTTCATATTGTTCCTCTGACTCGTGCATCGCAAATAAGCTTAAATTTGTACGGAAAAGGACAAAAAATAAGTACTCCTTGCTTCGTGGCTCCTCGTGTCTTTATAACGTGAATCAGTAACCTGGCCAAAAATATTTTGTGTGTCATGTAAAGAACACGAAATGTAACGTATCAAAATACATATAAGCTGGCTGGCTACATTCGCAGAGAGGTGGAGATTTCCCTGACAGTGAAGAGTAACGCTCGGCGTAGGTTGAGAACGAACAAGGCTGGACGTCATGTAGAGATGGGTCGACCGAGTTTGTGTCCAACCGAGTGATTTAGGCGCTGATTTAACGCTCCTAACCCCACCCGGTTCTTCAAATCCACCACCCTTCCGCCTGGATTTGTTCTCGGTAGTCCCAAGTTCAACTCCTCAAGTGCGTTAACGGTAAACAGGCAACTGGTCAGCCTCCCACCAGTTGGGATTCTAAACTGTTTATGTTCTATTAGCAATACTGTTTATTTATTTATTCAATTATTTATTTATTTATTTATTTATTTATTTATCTATTTATTTGTTTGTTTATTTATTTACATTGTCCCCAATTAGCACAACAGTACTAAATACATTTGACACTTGAATAAAGTTATTTACTAGTATTTCGTTGAACAAATACTGTTGCTGAATGAAAATTATTTTGGTAGAAGCTGAATAATTATTTTTGTTGAATGAATTGCGAAAATCATTTGGGTTGAAGTTGAACAAATATTTTTGTTGAATGAAAAGAATTTTGGTTGAAGTTGAAAGAAAATGTGTATTGTTTAATATATATATAAAATGTTGACTATAAATATATGTAGTTGAACATGAGTATAAGTTGTTGAATATGAAGGTGCAAGTTGTTGAATTTTGCAACATTTGGCTAAACATAGGCATGATGTTATGACGTCATATGCGACACCTAAGACGATCATACGATATATTTGCTATCATCGCGAGCGGAATTCGCATAACATCTCCTCTAATCGCCTGTGATTTTCGATCGCAGCATCAAACTCGCAAGGTGATTTCGTTGTGGACACAGCAATGAAGCTCAAACTTCCACTGCTCGCATTATGCGTAATTTTTTTCCTTCTGTTGCTTGTTGTCGGTAGATCTGCCGGCGGGGTTGCTAATTCTTGCAAGAAAGGAAAATTTTTCGACCGGTCGAGGCAACAGTATCTTCCTTGTCATGAATGCAAATCCGAAATACAGGAATGATTTACATGTTGTCAATCGGAGGCCGAAACTCAAGGTAAAGTGTTCAGTATAAAACGTTACGTCTTGTTTGCTATCATGATTTATTTTTGCCGTTTCGTTGGCTTAAATGCTTAGCGTATTTAATTGGCACAGAAATTTAGCTAATTCCTCTCGAAGGACATGCAACAGTTTAACAACATTTATTTTTTAGGTTGTGTTAGGAAGTGGGATGTCATATCACGACTCTTTTTTTCTGATAGAAAAATTAGTCTGTAATGGTATTATCTCACCTAAATAGTTAGAATGTATTTTACTTCCTCCCCAAAAATGAACAAGGAAACTAGACATAAATTTTGACAAATTTCTCTGTGGTTGATTGTCATTTGTGGTTCTCGACTAGGATTGGGATACCAGGCATCGCTTTCTCGAAATCAATGCTTATTTTTGATTTCGTGTTTTGATGCATAATCTGAAAGTCACAACTCTACCAGTTTGCATAAACTTTAATGTTCTGTCAGTCCCTGTTCAATTATTGGTTGTTCCAATCTGGAGCGCTCTTGCACTAGCACTCAATTGACAAAGCCGCTCCGATATTTACAGCATAATCCGAAAAATTATTTGCTGTTTATTAAAATCGCAATCACGGAGAAAATGTTCCAGTGGTATTCATAGAATCAAACAATAACATGCAACAGGTAGATGGGCCAGTATGTAAACAAAATCTTGCTTTGCGCGCGTCGCGAAAAAGAAAAATATTTTTCATCACAAAGGAATGGCATTCTTTACACCTAGTAAGTAATAAAATAGATCTGCATTTCAAGTTTCCCGAAAAATGCTTTGGCGATTACTCTATGTGATCTATTTTCGTGATGCGTTTGCTGATCTAAGTAAATGTCACACGCAAGGTAATTGCAAAGCAATCCGAAATATTTCTCGGTCACACCAAACTGCAGGTCTCCAGGCGAGCACGTACTAAGGATCTCACATATTTTCTTAAGCTGAGACTTAATTGATAATACATTTACGAAAAGGAGGGCACTGCGATTACTAATCAGGCCAACAGACCTTTCTAGCTTGGACGATTTGTTTTCTTTTCCCATTACTAAAAACAGACTTATTGCAGACAACGTGGTATTCTCCGGAGAATTGTTCTTTTATCCGTCTAAAAATTATTCACGCGACTATTTGAAAATTTGAATGCAAGTATTCTCAAGCTTATCATCATATAGTCTGAAATGGGGCAATAAACCGCCCAAGCTAAACTGGTCGACTGTCGCGTGCGTCACGTAAGGTCATGCAAGGAAACATCCGTTTCCCTTTTTGCGTGATTATTCGATAGTTTAAAATGCCCTCAAATCAGCTATGGCCTTTATGGGCGGTGGAGTTCCAGAGGATTTAAGGGCGCTGACAACTAGAGACATCATTCGAGGCAAAAGTAAAGATTGTGTTGTGACGTCACAGGGAATCATACTTGCTTCCAGTGTCCTATTTCTTGCTCCGGTGGGGAAGGGAACGGTACCTGGAAACGAGATGCGGACTGATCGCTAAGCCTGACCAGCTTAAACTCCTACGTTTTTCCAGAGAAAGTAAAGGCATGTAACCAACCACTTTTTCTGATCATTATCTCTGTTCAGATGATGGAAGAAACGCAAAGAACTTGAACTCATCGACTTCTCATCACCGAGCGAAAGACGCCGCTGGCGCGAAGAAGGAGGCACCCCTCCCTGCCAAAATCGAGTCATCTCTGCCAAAAGTACTCGTGGCTTCTACCGCCAGCGTGTTCTTTGTTGCTTCCTTGATCGTTCTCTTACTTGTAGTCATTAGAAGTTCTTCTGGGCCCAGTGAAGAGACGAACGAGGATGCGAGCAGATCCCAGCGCTCTGAAGTGGTGACAGAAGTCACGATGATGGAGCTTAAAGATGAGATAAATAACAGTAGCACTCTGAGCGATGGTAACGTTCACACATAGATATCATAAACACTTGTGAATCCATCCTGACCAGCTAAGATGTCAATTTTTTTTGTACGTCTTCCATTAAGCTAAACAGACGCTTTTTATACCGAAAGCAACTTTGCGCTAACCTCTTCATCTCAGACTGAGAGTCTTTAACAGCCGTTGTTTGGTTAGACTTCGAATATTCCCTCTTTCTCTTAGACCGTCGAGTGAGATCGTGAAGAGACCGCGAGGAAAAAAAAAAATGAAATCCTGGGGGCGAGAAGCGCGCCCTTAGTCAGTTTTGCGCGGCCATTTTTTTTCTCGCGGTTTTCTTTCGCGTCACAAACGACGAACTTAACGGAAGAGGAACTTCTCGTAGTCTGTTGTTTGGTAAGTCCGCGAGGAATCGAATAATGCGGTTCATTCTAGTCGCTAGGCACTTGCTTATTCTTGAAGTACCCGTGAGAATTTTTGGGAACGGGTTGCGTGTTGGCGAATCCCTGGGTACTAGTCGCTGATCTATGAGAGCCAAGACGCTTTGGGAAGGTGAAGGGTCTAAGCTTTTCTATCTTTCTTTATACCACGATCAAAGATTGTCTTCTTTTGAGTATAAACGGGTTTTTTTTATTTCCATAATGAATCGTAATTTATTGAACTATTATCCTGATTATTTATATAAACTGCTACAAGTCTATAATATAATTTATTTAACGTTGTAAAAAAAGAGTAAAAAATACGAGGAATAAAAAGTGTAATTCAAATGTAATACGGTGCTCCGGATTTCCAGCGGAGAATATTTTATGCGAAAACTATGAAAAACCTTGAAAATAAAATAAAATACAGTTGTGTGACCAGTAATTTCTTTGTAGCAACAAGATTTCCTTGTAATTTGTATCGAGGTTCAATTCATTATAATATATAAAAGGTCCCCGCCTTTTTCTCTACTCATTGTTCTTCGAGCTAACACCGTTCTTCGTACTTCTCTCCAAACTTCATCTAGTCAGAAGGCACAGTTAGAAAGCTAAATTAAATACCTGAAAATGAAGCGAACAACGCATGCGCAATTATGATGAGACGGGTCAACCATTTACATCAGCTCGCATGACGGAGCGCTCTCACCCCAATTTCCTGGCGCGCTAAGTAGAGAATGCAAATCCGGAAGACAGGAATGCTTTACATGCTGTCAATCGGAGGCCGAAACTCAAGGTAAAATGTTCGTTGGCTTAAGGCTTAGCGTATTTAATTAGGACATAAATTTTAGTTAATTCCCATTGAAGGGCATGCAACAGTTTAACAACATATATTTTTTAAGGTTGTGTCAGGAAGTGGGATGTCATATCACGACTCTCTTTTTTTAGAAAAATTAGTCTGTAATGGTAGTAGCTCACCTAAATAGTTAGAATGTATTTTACTTCCTCTCCAAAAATGAACAAGGAAACTAGACATAAATTTTGACAAATTTCTCAGTGGTTGATTGTCATTTGTGGCTCTCGACTAGGATTGGGATACCAGGCATCGCTTTCTCGAAATAAATGCTTATTTGTGATTTCGTGTTTTGATGCATAATGCAAGTCACAACTCTACTATTATGATGAGACTCTACAGTTATGACAGGGCGGAAAAAGGCACGTATAAGCGCCCTGGTTATGATGAGACGGGTCAACCATTTACATCAGCGCGCATGACGGAGCGCTCACACCGCAATATCCTGGCGCGCTAAGTAGAGTTAAAATCCGCCCAAGTAGAGTTAAAATCCGCCCAAGTTTCCGTGCATGAAATTCTTAAACAAGGTGTAGAGCCCGAGAAAAGAAAATCCAGCAAATCCTACGGCACGTATATACCTCGTTTAATCTTTCTAGTTCAATTGTTATTCAATTGTTTGTTAATTATACATTTGTTGGGCCCATCGAGGCAGCATCTGACTCATTTGGGTAAAATAGTTATTTCTGTTGTAACCATTAGTTTGTTATCACGCAACGCTTCTTGAGTGACATTGCGTGATGAACCAAATGATGGAAAATTGAGATAAGGGTCAAGAATGTTTTATCACGACCTCGACGATATGAAAGAAGATATGTGTAAAGACGTATCTAACGGTTGTAATGTCTCGACTAAGACTAATAAATTGTGATTGGTTAAATAGCAAAAGGGGGGCTCCCCGATTATTAAATCATAGTAAATAAATACTTTACAACATCTCGCTATACTTAGACGAAGTCCACAGTTGACTGATAGCAAAACTGCTTCACTTGCGAAACGAATAAGGAAATTTTGCAGTGTTGTGAGACAATGAAGTTCTCATTAGGGTCGCTCGGTTTCTTTGCCTTTGTTTTCCTGTCATTTATTCAAGGAGGAAATCTGCGGCCTCCTCTATGCAAAGATGGCAAGTTCTATGAAGACAGCGTGTTTGACTATTTTAACTGCTCGCTTTGTCTTGAGCAACCCCACTACAGCAACTGTAATTTCTGTTGTTCGGGTAAGTAGTTTTTAATTTTTATGAAATACTAGAGTTTCCTCTTCAATTTAAGTGATTTTCATCTGTCCCAAGAGAACAAATCGCAAAATTCCTTTTGCGTTTTTGCAAGTCAGCACCTCCGCGTTAAATCTTAATTAAGTTTTTTATCACAGGTTTTTCTTTAACCGAGAGCGACAGAGATCAGCTACGACTTGATAGAACTTTAAGGTGATTCGCATTTTTCTATGGTGCGGCAACTTTTTTGACAAAAAATTAAGATTTCAATAAAATCCTACCAGGAATTCGGTGGGAAATACACCTCTTTTGCTTGAACTCCCATGCAGCTTATGCTTGGTAAGCACTTCTAAAAATGCCCTATGAGTTAATACACCCATATATCTATGATGCAATGACCTCTGTATTAGCTTGAATTGCAACATCATGAATAGAGATCGATTTCGGCGCGCGCTCTCTATAGCTGCGTAGGTGCGGCGTCGTTCTAGCTTTGAAATAAAAAAAATTTGACGGGGAGGTTTTATACTTCGATTTGAATGATTTTTGTCCTTTGAGGTTTAAGTGAAGTGTTTTTATTCTCACTGGGCGCAGACCTAGTTTCTTTGTAACTAAATTTTCACTGGTTGAAACTGATGCGACATTCTTGAAATTAGTCAGCGCGTGTGGAACATTTATGTAATTTGATCTAACTTGCCACAAAAGTGAAATGTAGGGCTCTTTAGACATAGGAACCTTAGGCCCAGTTCAGACGCCGAACTTTTCATGAGCCGAACTTAATTCGAATTTGGACCGACCCAAATTATCAAAAGTACACCTGTTGATTCAGACGTCGAACTTAATTCGCCGAACTTTATTTAGTTTAAACCAAAACACATCGAAATGTCGGCGATTTTCAGGCAAAGTAAAAACTGCTTGTAAAATACGTTATAATAAGTTATACATTAGGTTCGGCTCATGAAAAGTTCAACGTCTGAATCAAAGCCGTTCCAAAGCCGAAATTCCCGGCTGAGCTAGGTGGGAAGAACGGCTGGGCCGTTCCAAATTCAAATAGCCGTTCTTAACTGATTCAGACGCCGAACTTTTCATGTACTTAATTCAGTATATTTGGTTCGGCTCATGAAAAGTTCGGCGTCTGAACTGGGCCTTAGCCTGTGCAGCTTGGCGGTTTAAGCAATTTTTTAAAGCAATTTGGGATCCTTGCCGCACAAAAAGCAAAACTGACAGTGAATTTTCTCGCGATTCCTTCGGTAAAATTCCGTAAAATTTGGTAGATTGGTAGCAAATAGTTTACTTTAGTCGGAGCTCGTTTTTCAGGGAAATCTATAAGACCAGATTTTTTGTAGCGGTAAAAGACATAAGTTTGAAAATATCGAAAAAACTGCCTTTACAAACCCCACTTTTTTCGTGTTTAAAATTCGCATTCCGCTGGAAGCGATGTGATGTAAAGATTTTGGAAGATTTCACCCAAGGAAATTCATGAAAATCACAAATAAAGCCATAAAAACAGTAAAAAACACATTTGTTTGGGCATTTATAATTTAAGACTAAATCTCAACATTTTAACAGAGATGATAGCAAAACACTAATTGATCATTGCTTATTACATGTAATAAGTTTGAGAGGACTAGGTGTGAAAGCGAATGCAAAAACATCATTCAAAACTTAACACTTGCGCGCGCAACGCCATAAATGATTACCTTATGGAACCACCTTAAAAACCGCCAAGCTACGCAGGCTATGCGAATCTACAATCTTCAATGACTTCAATGAATCTTGGTCTCAATCTAACGAGAAATAAAACCTCTCTTTCCCCAAAAAAATCAATGAGTGTCTAATTGTTCACTTTTTGGGGAAAAGGCGAGATTACACTGCTTAAGGGCAAACGCCACGGCTTCCAAAAAACTTTTGTCGAATCTGGACTTATCCGAAACGCCCGCCATTATTCAGAAAATCGCCCTACAAGCCGAGTCTGGAAAGTACTTCCAAAATATGGTTTTTTCCCCGATTTGGGGGGAAAAAATGGCGGCGTTCTGAGCATGCGCATTCAAGTTAACCTGGACTCTTCTTTTCGCCCGCCCCGGTTCAGCCCCTATATGGGGCCGGAAGAAAGGAGAGCACGGTTCACGATTTTACTCCAAGTGGCACTCCATAGCACTGGTCTTCGCGCGCGCGCGAGCCCAGTATCGTGATTATTTCTTATTTCTTATTTTCACTTTTCAGACGAAAAGTTCGATTTATTTGTCTTTATCTTCTTTCTAAGATGTGATTTTGGTGATGCATTACAGGATATTAGGCTAAAGGTCGAGGCCTAGTAAAATAAACGATTCTCGTACAAATATTGATAGGAATAACTATCTTTTTCCACAGCAACGGTAAATTCAACAACTCCCTTGTCTGCTAAGACGGCCAAACCCACGCTTTTGAAAAACAATCCGCCACCAAGTACCACAGGGTCAGACATCGTTGGAAGCTTTCCAAATCAAGTGGCTACAGAGATGAAAATCTTCATTATCTTCAGCTTCATTTTAGTCGGATTCGTGACAGTGCTTGTAATAGCTGCCTCGTTGGCGTTTGCAATCAAGTGCTACAGGAAAAAGAAGAAGTGGAAATTAAGGTCGTCAAGTGAGTAGGATACTTTCTATCGACCTTTTTGGCAGGCCTATTAAGCGATACAACTGAAAAAATTTTTCTGGCTCACGATGCCTGAGAATTAACAAATTGACGTCAGTTCTTCAAGCGTCTGTCCTGTTATTGATCATGAATTTCGTCATAACATTAATAGCCGAGTGGATCCGCAGACTACTTTGACAATGTTATGACGAAATTCATTGTCAATAACAGGACAGACGCATTAAAAACTGACATCAGTTTGTTTTTTACGATAACAAATTGTCAAATTGTCCGCCCTCGCTGTTTGGCGCATCGCATAAATTATAAATTGACGTGTCTGTCCGCTTATACGCATTAAAAATTAGCCAATGAGCGCGCGAGAATTTCTGCAGTTATCGTAAAAACAGAATCTGACAGAATTAAAGTGCATCTAACCCCCAAATTTTTTTTCGCTAAAACAAATCTAGACTTTATTTGAAGCATTTCGGCGAAGAAATTTTTGAATTTGGTTGAATCCTCGATTTTCTATGCCCTTTCAAAGTCGCGCTTGAAGTGTTTCACGACCGCGTTTTAGGGAGTCTGGGGCGGTGGTACCTGATGACGTCTAACCAGGAACCAAACACACTAGCGGCTCAGTCAACCCTCTCTATTTGCTCGAGAAAATGGAACACAAAACTAATCGTTCCGATGTATTTTGGGACTAAAACGTCCAAGTTTTGTCTCAGAATCATTTCTTTTTCGTCACTGGGGTCAGAGTTAAGTTTCGATTCGGAAGACTCCGAAATAAACTTCGATCGAGCACGTTCGACAACTGTGAACTCACTGCTTAGAGCTTTGAGAGCAATTTACAATATTTCAAGCGACGAAGGGGAAGACTTCTTTGCGGACGAGCTGCTTATATATTAGGAATGGAAAGCTAGATACGAAGTGGAGGAGCAGGCAAACGAAAAGCAGGGAAGAAAACTCAAGGACTGCTTTGGATGGTAAGTTCGTCAACTAAACATAAGATTTCCACGCGTGTTTATAGCCCGTTTACATTTGTCCTTAGCGAGAATGTATTTTGTCAAGGTGTGATTGTTCTGTTAAATCCAGTTCGTGTTTTACTTTCAGTTGAATGCTTCATGTTTATAAGAGCGATGTACGTGTTACAGTTTTCGAGACTTGATGACCTCCAAAACCTTGGTTTCGATCGATTGAAAATCGTATTGTTTGGACCTGTATTTTTGAAGCTGCAGGAAGCAAGGCGGAAGGAAACATTTCATACAATTACCGATTTCACATTGTCACACGTTTTAAGTCGTAACTCCAAATAACCAATGTAAATTGTTCTCAAAGTTTGCAGTGAAATTCTTCGGATAAGCGAAAAGGATGTGTTCCCTAAGCGGTCCGCAGATAATGTTACGCGGTCATATTTTCGACGCTATTGCACAGAATCTTTGTCGCACTGCTGATTTCCAAACCTTCGAAAAACTCTGCGAGTCTAACAATTTTGTTGTCATGTAAATCTAAAGGATTAATCTTCGACTTTCATCTAAACCGAAAGAGAAATAAGTGTTGGTTAGCGGCGTACAGTTGCGATCTATTTACATATCAGTATAACGCTTCTTGATCATGATCGGATCACACAACTTTGCCGGTTATGTTATAAATACTGCGGGATTGGAAGATATAAGTTGTCTGTAGTATTTCTACAAATTGCTGGTTAACTTTAAGCAAAAAATTTATGAAAATAACGTTCGAAAGTCTGCGGAACAAATTCCAGTGAGAGTTCTTCAATGGTTCTCACAGATTCAGCTAGATTCAGTTCCCTTGTTTCGGTTCGACAAAATCAACCATCGTTTACGTCTTTATAACACCATTAGCCGATCATCGTCAGTAAATTGTACAGTATATCTTTCTTTAAATCTGGAATATTGCTGCAACAGCAGATAGCACCTCTGGAAGGCTTTTCTGCGCACTTTTCGAATGTGTATTGCACCATCCTGAAGGAAATGAGAGGACGTGAGATCCAACCTTCCTGGGTAGACGTCACACGAGCCGCTGGACCCATTCTCCTCAAACTCGGTCGTGAAACAAAATGGCGGTGTTTTGGAGCTATTTTCGAGATTTCGTCGGGGCACAGAAAATCGAGGATTTAACGGAATCCAAAAATTTTTTCGCAGAACTATTTCAAATAACAAGTAGATCCGTTTTAGCGAAAAAAAATTTTGGGGTTAGGTGCACCTGAGGTGAGGCGAGTTGGTGAAACAAGAGCCAGTAAAGACAAGGCATTTATGTTGAGGTACGAAGGAAATTTCACCACTGAAAAAATGTTTTAAGTTGCCAGTGGTAGCCATTCAAACTGTAAAGCTAAAAACTGAGAAATATGGGGTTAATTGAGTTTAGGTAGTAAATGAATCTATTTTATACTTTTGTTTTAATCCCAGATGTCAAACTTGGAATGCAGGAGACCCAGCTTAGCACATCATCACCAATGGTGATGGGTCATCCACTTGGTGAACCTGTGCCCCAGAGTCTAGAAATCAGCAGGGATAGAGAATAAGTTTGATGAAAAACAAGTTCTGAAGTGAAATTGGAAGAAGTAAAATATTTTCCTGCGAAGATTTCTACAGTTCATTTCCTCGGGATTTAACTGATCCCAAAAAGGCGTGAGAGATTAGAACGTAGAACTTGACGAAGGTTTTTAGTTATGAAAATGAGATTAACTTGACGACAGCTTTTATAGCAGTAGGGAAATAATTTATTTCGCAGTCTCATGATCGCTTCAAGTGTGAAACTCGGGTAACTGTAGTTTCTCTTTTTAATTTGTACTTTGCTCTGCATGTATTTGTATCAAGCTCTTCTACGATTGTGTGAAACCACTTCTATTTTTCCTTGTTTATTTAGCTTCTTTCTATATATACGTACTTGTTGCTCGTGTTATTTGTACACTTCTTTGCGCAATCCAGAAATAGAGTATTCATCACTGGTCAGTCCAGCTCAATCTGTGTCCAGTTACCAAAAAAAATGAAAAAAGCGTATAAAAGCTGGACAAATGAATGAATAAACGAATGACTATTGACTGACTGACTGACTGACTGACTAACTGACTGCCCGAAAGCCTGACCACCTGACTGCCTGACTGCCTAACTGCCTGACTGCCTGATTGCCTGACTGACTGACTGACTGGCTAACCGCCTGCCTACCTGCCTACCTGCCTGCATGCCTGCATGCCTGCATGCGTGTATGCGTGCATGCCTGTCTGGCTGACTCCCTGCCTGCCTGCCTACCTGCCTGCCTGCCTACCTCCCTGCCTGCCTGCCTGCCTACCTGCCTGCCTGCCTACCTGCCTACCTGCCTACCTGCCTACCTGCCTACCTGCCTACCTGCCTACCTGCCTACCTGCCTACCTGCCTACCTGCCTACCTGCCTATCTGCCTACCTGCCTGCATGCCTGCCTGCCTGACGGACAGACTGTTGGACTGTCTGACTGACTAAATGACTGACTAACTGACTGACTGACTGACTGACTGGCTAACTGACTGCCTGCCTGCCTGAATGTCTGACTGACTGGCTGACAAGCCTGATGACTAACTGCATGACTGCATGACTTTGTAACTGCATGACTGCATGACTGCTTGACTGACTAACTGAATGAATGAGCGAATGCCTGATTGAGTGAATGACTGACTGAATGAATAAATCCACGAATGAATGAAATGAACTAGGGGAATATCTTTATTCAAATTGTATGTGTAAATTTCAAAGAGCGGTAAAGAGTACTAATGGGAATACAAGTGTGTAAATCAGTTAAAATACCAAACTTAAATTAATTTATTAAAAAAGGGCTTAAAATATTTACGCTATTTACATATTTACTCATGTGTATAAAATGCTAAGAAAAGTTCAAAAGGCTTTCTAACATATAGGAGAAAGCGGAAAAGGTTGAATAAAACTTTTTAAACCGACCTAGTTTCGACTCATGCAGTAGTCCTTGTTAATTTTACTCATTGACCAATCCTTCCCATTTTAGCTTTTCCTTTACTTGGACAGTTCCCCATAGCCAGATGAAATTTCTTTTTACTCTAATGTAACTCCACTTCTTACTCAATTTTCCATTTATCTCTAGTTTCACCGTTCCTACCGGCTACCCTCCCTACTACAAACGCCTACTTCCCGATGCCCTTTGCCCGGGGGGGATACTGCCATATATGGGCTATATAGGTATGTGCCGCTGTGAAGGGTATGGTTTTCAAGCAGTTTACTCTAGGATAGGGTATATAAATCAGAGCGTTTGGGTCTAGAATAGGGTATCATTTTTCACAAAACTGACTAGTTGGTTGAAGATGTTATCTAAACTAAGGAAACCTGGAATTGCCACTCAAAAATATAAAAAAATCAAATCGGCAAGTTTAAATTTACGCAAATCAGCCTCAACAGTGTCGATAGATGGGAAGATTTGGGGAGTTTACTCTAGTATACGGTAGCAAAATTCAGCTGAACTAGCTCTGATATAGGCAAAGGGTTCCAGGGTCCCAGCGGCTCATCCCCACCCAGAAATTCCCAAAGTACCCCTCGGGAAACAAACAAACTAAGGATCAAAGAGATGACGCTAAACTGTAAGGTTTATTTGCTGCTGACCAGCGTGCCACTGGCAGTCATTAAAATATCAAAAATAACAGGATTCCTGAGGTCATCAGAGCCTCGGTTGGTTCCATATTGAATCATCAAAAAATCCGCGTGTAGCCAGATGAGGTGTGGTGAAGTGATCTTTAGTAAGTGGTCGCTTATTTATTCTGTAATAAAAGTGCTGCGCTCGTGATCTGATTGCTCAGTGATCTGGCTGGGCGAAACTTCTGGTATTTTTTGAACAGTAATGGCCTGCGCGATATAACTACTCGCTCAAAGAGGGTCGACTGTAGTACAACATCTGTAAGTCTCTTTACTTGACAATTTATGCCTACTTATTTTTGCCGGTACTCTCCGGTACTCTCCTCATCCGCGTACCCCGTTACACTGCAAGAAACAAAGAAATTATGAAAGATTTGATGACTGTATTAAGAGGTTTTTAGCATTTCCAGGCTAAAGATAAACGGTGAATCGGAGGAAGAGTGCTAACTAGTAGAGAAGAAGCCATAACACTGTATGTTTTCAAGGACAGAAACTGAACAATTAACAACGAGTTTGCGACTCAGAACAAAAATTGATGTATTTTTCTTTTATAGTCTGGGTTCTCTTTTTTCTTGGCTCAGTAGTATTAAATTTTGCGATTTTTTTCCAAAACGCGAACATCGCGAACGTACACGCGCGAAGATTAGTAAGAATAAGGTAGGCAGCGTTCAAGTTGAAGAGTAGAAGCAAAAGCCACTAAACTATTTGACGCAAGGGGACACTTGAACTTACTGGCGTTCCACAAATTCGTATAGTTGTTGGCCTTTTCATACAGAACATACCTGCTATGAGGCCGGGGAACGCGAGACCTGTCAGAATTCGTCTACCTGTCGATTTCAACGCTTTCATTCCTTTCGGCAATAAGGGACCCATTTCATTGAGAACATGGCACTTTCGTTTTCTTCTTCGGTCGTGCAAAACCTTAAGATAAGGTTAATTATGTAGGGCGGCCGCTATTAATATTACTCAATCATCGGAGCGCAGAGCGCCAAATACGTGTAGTACAACCACACTGTTGTAGGGCCTTGTTGTACTCAATCGAAACTGCCAAAATTAAAGTAGTCGGGTTTTTCTTCATGATGGGTTTTGCGTTTTGGGTTTTGGGGAAATAGATCTCAGAGTTCATACGTGTTCCCCACAATGGTGTCGGTACCTGTCATCGCACGCCATAAGCATGGGAGTGAAAACGTCAGGTTAATTAAATAAATAAATAAATAAATAAATAAATATCTTAATTGACTACTCCCCCAATGGGGTTTTTCAGGGCCAATGAAATCAAATGATGAAACAAATAATGCAAATCAACATAACATGGTTAAAAATCCCAACTGGCGGGAGGCAGACCAGTTGGCTATTTACAAGCATGACCGAGGAGTTGAACTAGGGTCTACCGAGAAACAACTCCAGCTAAGTGGTCAGAGCGGGACTTGAATCCGCGACCTCCGGATTTCAAGTCCGGCGCCCTAACCACTCGGCCACGCTGCCTCCTCACTTTCAATCAAGTTCATTCAAAAAACGATGTCTTGAGATCGATAAAAACAACTAAAAAGAAAGTTTTCTTTGGTATTTCCATTAATCTAAGCTTCATTAGGCAATGACTCAGGTACTTCTTTGTTATGGAAATTTAAACTTTTCTCGTGACTAGAGGAAGGGATTTTATAAAACACTTGGACGCGCAGCCGGTCACGGGTGACTGTCTAACAAAGACGAAGTCAACATGCGGTGTGTTCCGCTACCTTGTAATCAAGTTATAAATATCACTCAATAAACTCCTCACATTGTTTCTACAATATCTAGATGTGGATCTATCCATGCAAAAGACTCAATCATTGAATCATTGTAAACCCGGCACGAGATGTAATCCTCCGGTTAAAGCATGGTAACAGCGCCCGAATTGATATCTGACATGAAGCTGAGCGAATTTGAAGTGAACAATATTTGCGAAAAAAAAAAAAAACTTGATTGAAAGTGATACAATTAGTGGCCACGACCTTGCTATGAGTGAGTCTAGAGCATCTTCGCCCCTTTTGGCGAAAGGAACCAAACCTGACCAAGAGGACGCCGAAAAAGAGTTAGACAACAAAACGTCTTCTCTTCAAGCGTTTTTCAACATTTTTAATGCTAACATGGGCACGGGAGTCCTCGCCATGCCATATGTTATACGCTTGACCGGTTATTGGGGAATTATTCTCATAATTCTCGTCGCTGCTCTGGGAAATTACACAGGAAAACTCCTGATCCACTGTCTGCGAGAGGACACGGCTTATGAAAATCTTTCTAAGTCGACCTACGCTGACCTAGGTGAGGCATTTTGGCCACGCTACGGCCGTGTTATGGTTCATATCACCAATTTTTTTGAGCAATTTTCGCATTGCACTCTGTTTCTGATCATGTGTGGAACTGTGTTACATCATACGTTCCCGGATAGCTTCGTGTCGGAGAGCGTTTGGATCGCCGTGGTGTCCATTGCCGTGCTGCCGTGTGCGGGCGTACGCACGATGAAGCACATTTCATGGATCAGTCTCTTGACCGTTATTGTCGCTCTGGTCACTTCAACCTGTGTGCTGGTATATGCTTTGGCTCATTATCAGCAATGGAGGACACACGAACTAGCTTCGTTGAGGTTCAAAGAAATGTCCATCGCCATGGGAATAATCGTGGTGACGTATTCCTCGCAGGCTTATCTACCGATCATTGAGAAGTCCATGCGATACCCAGGAAAGTTCAACGCCATCATGGATTTCACCTACATGCTTGTTACCATTATCAAGTTCAACTATGGAATCCTAGTGTTCTTTTGTTTTCGAGAACATACCGAGCAGATTATGACATTAAGTGTTCCGCATGGCGCTTTTCGCATCTCTCTTTCCTTGGCAGTTATCTTGACGGCGCTTTTGTTTTACGTTGTTCCTATGTTTACTCTTTATGACATTTTTGAACACCACCTCAATATTCCTCTGTTTGCCGAAATGAAAGACGAACCATTGGGGTGCAACAAAAAATCAACGCCAAAATTGGTGTTCAGGTTCGTTTTTATCTTGCTCTCGACTCTAGTTGCAATTTTCGTGCCACACTTCGGTTTACTGATGGCCTTTGTCGGAGGTTTTACTGGCACTATTTTGGTTTTGATTTATCCTTGTCTTTTTCATATTAAGCTTCATTACTCTACTATGCCTTGGTATCACATATTATTCGATCTATCTATAGCTGTGTTTGGTATCGTAGGCTGCGTCTGTGGAGTGGTGTTTTCTTCCATTCAGATCTTTAAAGAGTATGATTTTCATAGAATGTGGGGAATCGAACCCGATGAGTAACGAATAACCTGGTTTCACAGCATTTTTGTTTTGAAAGAGAGAAAAAACAATGTTTTTATCTTTTACATGTAAGTATCCGGGGAGAATGTTCAAGATTGAAATCTACACTGATTTCAGACTGGCGTCATCATGAAAGCAATAATATAGGAATTAATTCTGATAATAATTAGTCGCCAATGGAGAAATCTTTTCAGAATTTCCTTCTTTCGTTTCATTGCCAGTAAACTTCAGGTTAGAAAACATATTTTTCTTGTCACGGTGGCACTATTAAAGAATAAATTTTCACCCAGAAAAATACTTATTTAGCACTTGTGTTAGCAGTTCCAGTCCCCTACCAAGTATGAAATATGCATATTTACGTTAAAGCGGTTTTTGATTGAGTGTCTAAAACTAAACCCAAAGTAATCACTCTGACCAATCACAAAGAACAGAGAGGACGTTCAGAGACAATCCTGTGAACCAATCAAAATTTGATACAGATTAAAGTAATTGAAAATTACTTTCAACACTCAAGTAAAAACCACCTTTTTCAACATTTGTTATGGACAGTTTTCTAATGGCATTCATAACACTTAACTACTCCTATTCACGATTAATGTGATGCAGTAAGCTCCCCATATGCCACACCTACACGATAAAAAAACTAATTAATTCACTGACATAATCAATGCAGTCTTTTGCTTTTATCGTGAAAAATCGGACCTAGATGCACGCGTGGAGAATAATTATCATTTACCGAGGGAAGTTGTTTAATAACTTTCATTTATATGTGTACTGAATAACTTTTGTCACAGAAATAATCTTTTTATTTTCTTGTTTCTTTGTTCGTTTGCTTGGTTCTGAGAAACGGTTGTATTTTTTTATGCAGAGCTGTCTTCAAGCAATATTATCGTAGTCATTTCGTACATACATATATTGTAAATTATTTATTGTGCAATTAAGTGCTAGTGGAAACAAGTAAGAAAATTGAAAGTGCATGCTTAAATGGAAAACTGTATTGGTGAAAATGTTAAAATAAAGGACCTTCTGATCTATGTCGGAGGAATGGAGTTTCCCTCTTGAGTCATTACCAGCTATAAGGAAATGAATTATGCAATTTGCTTTCAGTTTTAGCTTGGATTTGTTATTTTGTTGTCAGGTTCTGTTTAACAATTGACGAAAGTTCTCATTACGGGGCATCAGTTTTTCACCACACTCATTTATTTTGTCGTAACGTAGCTGATGTTGCCTGTCGTGTCCATACATTTGTAAAACACAATAATAATTGATAATATTAGTTATTTAAGGTCGAAGACGTATGAAGTGACTGCTCAATCTTCGGAGCCAGAGGACCCTGTTGAAAACGCTCGACAAAATAGTGCTAAAATATAAAACAAGGTAAAGTGTAAACTATACGTCTAAAAATCAAGCCAAACCTAACTAAACAGATTGTAATTGGTCAACAAAAACCTTTGAGGCGAATAGAAATAGACGCCGTAAAGAATTTTGATAAATTTATATTCCTAAAAACCATGAACAAGTGTTAAAGATACACCCTTTAAATTCTACCATACTACTGATGCATTCACGAAAATTAGCAATGGATTTACTTTGTTTAACTGAGTATGGTAAATTGTCCCAGTAATACAAACAATATTAGATGAAAGTGGATTATGTAAGTAAGAACTACTATACGGTATTTCGTTACGTCATGGTCATTACCTCTTTTACGAGATACCGAGAACACCACTTACGCAGCATGATAAAAAGAAAAAAATAAACACAAGTAGCAAGGCAAGCCCACCAAAGGACTTCTGAACTAAAGAAAATGACGTAATGCATCGCCTATACTAAACCAAGCGCGTAGAGGCGAGGCTAAGTAGCTCAACGAAAGGTAATCTTTCTATACCTTTACGCTGTTTACAAGAAGTTTAAGTATAAAGACTTAACCAAAAATTATAGTTTTAAAATTATCCAAGGAGTACACTAAAAAGGGTAACAGGATAACAAAGGATAATAACAGTAGAAGGTGTAATGACACAACAAGGTGTAACAGTAGATGGTGTAGTAACAAAAGGTGAATAGTAACAGTAAAAGGTGCAGTAACAGTAGAAAGTGTAGTAACAGAAGAAGCTGTAATACCAGTAGAAGTTGTAGTAACAGTAGAAGGTGCAGTAACAGTGCTTCACAAATTTACACTGCACCTCAGTCGCAAGTAGCCACAAGTTGAACTTACGTAGAGACTTGCGTTGGGTGGCCAAACGGACTCGCAAGTTTTCTCGCAAGTACACACAGGTCGCAAAAAACCCCATTTCAAGGCAGACATATCCTGTATTTCATTGGCTAATAATAGGTTAATGGACGTCACTCAACTTGCGTTGACTTGGGTTGGGTGGCCAGACGGTGAAAAACTTGCGTCGACTTGCGTGCAAATTTGATCTCGACCAAAGTGAGCGCAAGTCATCGCAAGTCAAAGCAAGTGCACGCAAGGCCTGGCCAAACGGAGTCGCAAGTAGACGCAAGTTGATAACTTGCGTCTACTTGCGAGTCCGTTTGGCCAGGGCTGTACTATTTAAGAAATGGTAAGCGTGCAACGTGCAACTATCGAGTTATGGATGCACGCAGGAGGTTGCAGTAAGCACGAAAGAATCGCGATGAGCCGCACCAGGCGATAGCCGAGTGCGACTCTAACTTCTTTCGTGCTTGGCAAACCTCCCAAGTGCATCCATAACTCGATAATTGCATGCTGCACGCTTACCATTTCTTTTAGAACATTGAGACTTTTAACATCTTTACATGGAGTCAAAAGCACGATCAACCGTGCGAAAATGTTCATTCAAATATCTGACAAGGCGACACAACAACATTTTTCTTGGATCGCGGTAAGTTAGTTTACGTTTTCTCGATCTCCGACAAACAAACAACTTGAAACTGCTCAGTTGACCTAAATATCAAGGTAACAAACGAAAATTGCTGTCGGTAAAAGCGTTTCTTAAAAGTTAGTAAAATTTGAATCGGTTTTTCCGAAGATTGAAGACAAACTTTGGTGGTTGAGCTCTCTGTCCTTCACGGCCTCTTCGGCAAAAGAAAAGAAGAATATGGAACCGGACATTTGTTACAGCTGTAAAAGCGAGAGTGGGGAAGAAAGCGGACAAACGCCCCTGGCTTTGATCGGTTTAATTTGAGATGCTCTTCTTCAATAGCAGGTTTGTGGGTTACGTTTTCCTTTCCACTTCGTTTTAAGTTGATAGTTGCGCGTCTAAGGTTGAAATTGAACACATGATTGATGAGTGACTTTAAAAACATGATCTCTGTTACTTTCGTTATTTGGTAAAATAAGCTTAATTGGAAAGAAAACTGAGGCTAAAAGGAAATGTTAGAAATGTAAGCTTACATTTGTGGACGATACAGTCGTTCCTTCAAGCGGCTGTTCCTTAAAGACTTGAATTCACGATCGAGCCGAAACTGAACCCCGGGCCGACTGAAATAATTCATCAGAGGCTACCAACACTTGATAAAACTTCCTTTATTAAAGTTCAGTAAAAGTAGTATCTTTAACGTTTTTGAAACGGAAGAATTTCGTATGTAAAGATTCACTTAAAGCAGAAATTTGGTAAAACTCTCATGTACACGTCTTGCTCGCCGAAAGCATTTACATGTAACAGCCCATGTAAATGGCTTTCGACCCCAGAAAAGTTTTACAATGAAAGCTAGTGCTGAATTTTACTGTCGCCAAATCGCTGAAAAATTCTCTCTAAAATTCCCGCTATGCATTACTAATCTCGAAGGGTTGATACAGACCAGTTTGTTGTTTTTTTGGGGACCGCCTCCGAGCGCCGAGTGCCCTTGTTCAACTAGCTGATTCAACTCCTGCTCACTTAAATGATCAAATCTCTTAGGTGGAGGCCCGGCAAAAAATTTGAGCTCGAAATATAAATTTGGTAGCTCACAGGAATAATCTTCCCCATGTCCGGAAGAATTATTACATTTTTCCATATTTTACGAAACGAACAATAGGAATTATGTTTTAAAAAGTGTCAACATCGATGAAAAAAATTGCCATGAAAAAGTACGCATAAACAAACTGACGTCAGCGTGCAACGCACAAACAAATGGATCAAGCATATGAGCCAATCAGAACGCCCGCTTCGCTAAGGCTATGTTTATTTATTTTATTTATTTATTTATTTAACTTTATTTATACACGGGTAAAACATCAGGACTTATAGTGTATACTAAAATTGCATTATTAAAATTGCATTACTTATAGTATATACTAAAATTGCATTATACACCTTCATGTGCTGCTATACCTGCTACTGTTTTTACATTCTGGTACTGTCACTACATCTAGTGTTATTTCACCTTCTACTGTTACTACACTTCTACTGTTACTACACCCTTTTTTAAAAATTACTAGATCTTATATACTGTTGGAACACCTTCTACTGTTACTACACCTTCTACTGCTATTATACCTTCAACTGCAACACATTTTACCGTTACCACACCTTCCTATTGTTACTACACCTTCTTACTGTCACTACACCTTCTTACTGTTACAACACCTTCTTACTGTTACTACACCTTCTACTATTACTGCATCTTCTACTGTTACTACACCTTCTACTGTTACTACACTTTCTACTGTTACTACACCTTCCGCTGTAACTACATCTTCTACTGTTACTACACCTTCTTACTATAACTAAACCTTCTACTATTACTACACCTTCCACTATTACTACACCTTCTACTGTTACTACATCTTCTCCTGTTACTACACCTTCCACCGTTTCTACACCTTCTACTATTACTACACCTCCTACTGTTACTACACTTTCTACTTTTACCGTTCCCTCTACTATTACTACACCTTCCACTGTGACTACATCTTCCACTGTTACTACACCGTTCTAATGTTACTGCACCTTCAAATGTTACTACACCTTCTGCTGTTCCTATACCTTCTAAAGTTACTACACCTTCTTACTGTTACTACACCTTCCACTGTTACTACATCTTCTACTGTTACTACATCTTGTAGTGTTACGACATCTTATACTGTATTATTCACCATCGACGGGTATATAAGGAACTCACAATATGATCAGCTCTCAGTTTGCTTGATAGCTCAGTTGGTAGAGCAGTGCACCGGCATCGCAGAGGCCATGGGTTCGAATCTCGTTCAGGCCTAAATTTTTTTCAGGCTTTAATTTCACAACCGTGACTGCCTAAGTTTTGTATATAACTGCGATGATTAATCATGCCTTCATATCTTTCTCCGCAGTTCAAATATATGCTCTTTCATATATTCTTTTGCATTCTTCACAATCGACGGGTATATAACGAACTCACAATATGATCAGCTCTCAGTTGGCTTGATAGCTCCGTTTATAGATCACTGCACCGGTATCGCAGAGGTTATGGGTTCGAATCAAGTTCAGGTCTGAATTGTTTCAGGCTTTAATTTCACGACTGCCTAAGTTGTGTGTATAACTGCGATGATCAATCATGTCTTTCCACCTTCTACTGTTGCAACACCTTCTACTGTTATATAATACACCTTTTACGGTTACTACATCTTGAAATGTGTCAACACCATCTGATGTTACTACACCTTCTACTGTTACTACACCTTCTACTGTTACTACATCTTCTACTGTTACTACACCTTTCACTCTTGCTACACCTTCTGCTGATATTACACCTTCTTACTGTTACTACCCCTTCTTACTGTTACTATACTTTCTTACTGTTACTACACCTTCTTTCTGTTTCTACACCTTCTACTGTTACTACACCTTCTTACTACTACTTTTACACCTTCTTACTGTTACTACACTTTCTACTTTTACTATATCTTCTACTGTTACTACACCTTCTTACAGTTGCTATACCTTCTTATTATATGGCTAGCTCCGTGAGCGGGCAAGATGAATCAAATCCTGCGCTGTGATTGGCTACTAGAGCGGGCAAGATGGAGCTACCTTGCCCGCTCGGGACTACCCACCGTATCCCGCAAGAAATATTTCCCCGAAAGCCATATAATAAATGCTTTACTGACCAAGCTTGTTCGGTCAAGATGGCTGGAAATTGGCCTCGTTCTTTTTTTACGAGTTTATGGACCTCGACTCCGTCTCGGACCATAAACACACAAAAAAAGAACTTGGCCAATATCCCACCATCTTGACCGAACAAGCTTGGTCAATAACCCATACTTACTGTTACTACACCTTCTTACTGTTACTATACTTTCTTACTGTTACTACACCTTCTTTCTGTTTCTACACCTTACTGTTAATACACCTTCTTACTGCTACTTTTACACCTTCTTACTGTTACTGTACCTTCTTACTGTTACTACACCTTCTTACTGCTACTTTTACATTTTCTACTGTTACTACACCTTTCACTGTTACTACATCTTGCACTGTTACTGCGCCTTTCACTGACAATACACCTTTTTACCGTTACTAGACCTTCTTATTGTTACTACACCTTTTTACTGTGACTACACCCTCCACTGTTACTACACCTTTTTACTGTTACTACACCTTCGTACTGTTACTACACCTTCTTACCGCTACTACATATACTTACTGTTACTATACCTTCTACTGTTACTACACCTACTATTGTTACTACATCTTCCTACTGTTACTACACTTTTTATTGTTATTACATCTTGTACTGTTACTGAACCTTCTACTGTTACTGCACCTTTTACTGTTACTGCACCTTCCACTGTTACTACACTTTCTACTTTAACAACACTTTCTTACTGTTACTAGACCTTCTTACTGTTACTACACCTTCTTATACTGTTATTACACCTTCTTACTGTTACTAAACCTTCCACTGTTACTACACCTTCTACTGTTACTACACTTTCCTCATCAGTGTGATGATGTCGCTGTCTATAAAAGTACAGACAACGCTAAACCACTTTCGATTTGTTAATTTGACTATAGTAATATTTAAAGGGTAACAATCTCAAAATAGGAGAGGGAAAGCTGAGACGTTTTAGTTGAATATTAACCGAAGTAGGTCTTGCAAGGAATTAAAACTTTAGGCTCGGCAGTAACAGATCAGTGGACCAAAGTAAATAATCTATTAAGGTTAATCCTACCTGATGTTTCTTCCCTACTGAGAAAGTTAGAAGATAAAATGTTAGGATTAAGAACAGTTGAGGTGTCTGAGAGACAGCTACCACAGACTGACGACTAAGTATTTATTCTCCTCACTGATTAGTATCAGTAACTTTATTTAAGTATTTTAAACATTAATCCACTTCTTCTGGAAACTGTAGTGTTACTGTTGCAAGTTCCCGGGAGAAAGCGAGGTCTCGAAGTTTCTTTTTTCCTATTATGCGACTATTTGTTCGTGACTCTGTAAAATTCTCGAAGCTTCGCGAAATTCGGGAACCTTCGTTACTCTTATGTCACGACGTGCACTTATATTTTACCAAGATACCATTCTTAACTGTATCACGTTCAGCTCTAGGTAATGATGACGATTAAGGAAACATGGACAATACATGACAAGATACATACTACTCTGTTTTACAGCACGAAATCAATTTCGTGTTTGCAAAAAAGTTCGTTATAGCCATGCTAATTCTTGACAGGCTGGCTGACCCCGGATGCTTCACATTGTAACAAACCGGTTGTCAAATGTCTCTTCAGTACATTAAACATTAAAACAACCCCCGGGGGCGATACTGCCATATATGGGCTATATAGGTATGTGCCGCTGTGAAGGGTATGATTTTCAGGCAGTTTACTCTAGGATAGGGTATATAAATCAGAGCGTTTGGGTCTAGAATAGGGTATCATTTTTCACAAAACTGACTAGTTGGTTGAAGATGTTATCTAGACTAAGGAAACCAGGAATTGCCACTCAAAAATATGAAAAAATCAAATCGGCAAGTTTAAATTTACGCAAATCAGCCTCAACAGTGTCGATAGATGGGGGGATTTGGGGAGTTTACTCTAGTATAGGGTAGCAAAATTCAGCTGAACTAGCTCTGGTATAGGCAAAGGGTTCCAGGGTCCCAGCGGCTCATCCCCACCCAGAAATTCCCAAAGTACCCCCCCGGGGCCCTATGATTCGGTTTGTACCTCCCTCCTGTAGCGCTTACCTCCCTGAATCCACCTTCTTTGACTCTATGTGTATGTATACCTGTAGCCCCCGTTTCATTGACTCCAAATAACTTCGAATTATCTGCCAATGCTTGATCTTCATTCTGCGTGGTGTTATCACTTTAAATACCCTTTTTAATTTCCCTTTCAAGACTTGAACCTAGAACATCCTGAATCCTGCTCTGAAGAGAATTCTCTGAACCACTACACCGTCCAGTGTGCTCTTGGTCCTGATAATAAAACTTTTCATCTCTCTTTTTTTCTGACTTTTCCCTTGACCAGAGTACCTTTTATCTCCAAAGCAGGATCTAAAGACATTTGAGTCGGAGGTCAGAAACGAAAGTTAAATGCAAATAACTTCCAGAAACCTTTTTTCGCCCCCGGCCGGAGAAAATCTTTAGATCAAATAACGCAATACTAGCTAATTCTACAAAAGATCCGGTAGGTCACACATCGGTTGGTGGAGAAAGCACGAGAAACGAAGATATTGTTCCGGCGGGAAGATTGGGTGACGATGTATATGAGTCGATCAGGCTTCCCATTAGGGGTGGTGACAGGAGAACGTTGATCGCTTTTGGCCGTAACTGCACTGTACTGATCGGCTCAATCATCTGGATGGCTTTATCACGACACTCGCAAAGAGTCCTAAAACGCACATGTAATTGATGTTTTGGGCAAACCAATCTTTTTACCTTTGATAAAATCAACTCTTATCTTCTGCATTGAAAATGAATTGTCACCCTCACATCTGCCACGTTCTAGCCCTTTCCCAAAATATGAAGTATTTTTTGCGGGATTTGAGACTTGTTGACCCCTGGCGAGGCGCATTGGGTTTCAAGAGTAAAAGTGTTTAGATGAAAGGTGCTTTGTTTGGGGAAACAAACCTGGCCTCCTCACTTCTGCTGCGTACGTAGGTTGTCAATATTGCGGGGAAGTGTTGTTAAAGCGATTCGTTTGGAATTCGGTTAACAAACTTGAGAAGAATGGGCAGTTCGAGTAAAGAAGGATATGGCTGCGCTGTCTTTGCTACAGCAATCAGTTTTATAGCCATCTTCATTTCTACAGCTTGTCTTGTACAGGTTTTCTTTCTTCCTCCTCCGTGCGCACAGTGCAGCTGCCCTGAAGATGGAAGGACAGATGAATTACGCAATCGAACGGCAGAAATGGCGAGGATTACGATCAAAGCTGCACCAGAAAAGAAAACCATTACGAAGACGCGAAAGGACGTGAGCAAAACTGTTGAGCAAACGGCTAAGGAAGCCAGAGTGAGAAAGCGCAGACAGACAACACAAACCGCACAAGGACAAGACAATAACGGTAACACTGCTTTTGGGGGTTATCTGCACAACGCCATTTTGCGGCTGCAACAGCAAATGATCGTGGTACAAGGCAGGTAAGAAGCGATCTTTGTTATGAAAACATCTGTTTTTCTTTGTGAGCAGAATCATGTTAGATCCCTTTCGAAAGGGTCGTCAAATCACTCATCAGTTTTGAGCAGTCTTTCCGTAAATGATCCTTTTTTAATATACGTGTAATGTGTTGAGACCCCCGGCTGGGGGTAGGGGGTACTCTCTTATATGGGCTATGTTGGTATGTGAGGCCCCAAAGGGTATGGTCTTTTAGCCGCCTTGGTCAGATTTTATATGGCATCGATTTTGGCCATTTCGGTCTCAAATAGGGTATGGTTTTTGTACTTGTCTTGAATTGCACATGTTTTTCAGAAGAAGCTATCTTACCTAATAAAAGCATATAAACATTCCCTTGAACATTGGTCTGTACTAGGGAACAGGTCTGAAATAGGATATTGATTTAAGGTCATTCCACGCAAAAAGAACCTGCACTGAGATTTTTGTCAAACTTTGCCTATTGACTGTTTATATTGTAGGAACTTAAATTTGGAAATAAAAATGAGGGGTCCCCATGTTCGTTTAGGAGCAAAAGCACCTTGTTTATACCATATAAATCCTTATAATAGCACCATGATTATAGTCACGATTGCTTGCTAAATTCATGTTTCCGATGATTGTTTCTTGCTCAACACTGAGAACTGGCCCATATTTATTTTACATAGATAAATTTATTACTCAATACAACACAACAGAAAAAAAATGATAGGTCACCGTACTCGTTTTCGAGAAAATGACGATATACCTCTATGGCGAGGTCCAGCCGCAAAGGAAAAGCCGCCATTTTCTAATGTGCGCGCGCTTATCGCGCGTGAAATTATGCGCAGTATTTTGGTCTTAATGGGGGTAAGGCTTTTGGGAAGCGGACCGCACACACCAACTCAGTTTTTCTCGGAACACCGCCCCCACCCCATCCCGGGAGTGGGCTTTGCAAACCTACACAGATAACCTACAGCCCACTAGCTAGGTTTAGCCTGCAAACAAGCTCGCGTTTGGGAACACTCTCGCCGACTCGACATTTGCCGCTCGCTTGTGTGACTGCTCGACGGCAAGACTGCGTGACGAGCCATCTGAAACAAACGTCATGGAGCGGATCGCCTAGCCTAGCCTAGGAGTTGATCAGAACAGACGGGATAGTCTTGTCTACCAGCTTGTGAAAAGGTGCATTGAAGGACATTGCGCACAGTTTTAAAGGATTTCCCAAACAATTCATAATCAGATAAAGCAACTTGATAAGCCAACAGACCATTTCCGAGTTCACTTGTGTGTCTTATCAAAACGAGTCTACGTGCGAAACCATTCATATGAAAACGAGTTCCGCCTACAGGTTCATTTTCATGCAAATCAAACTCATTTTCACATGAAAGGTTTTGCATGAAGGCTCGTTTTGAACCAGGGGACAAGCGAACTCGGAAATTATTAGGGGTGGTGTATGTTAAGTGCGAGACGTTGCGAAAAGGCGAGACTAGCGTTTTCTTTACGTCCCCGAGACATTCGATTGCGAGACAAAGATTTTAAAGTGCTTTAAATGCGAGGGCGTGACATTCAGATTCTAAGACGTTCAGAGGTCAGTTATAAAAACAAACAGACGAATCTAGACTTGGAGACATTCTTAGGCTCGCGAAAAAAAAATCGAGATTCAGAGACCGTTTTGTGAAGAAAAACGAGACAGCGAGACGCACATAGCCTCTGAAAAAACAAGACCACGAGACCCCTGACACGGCGAGAATTTTGCGAGAATCTGAATATCTGGAATCAAAATGCAAAAGAGTTAAACATATAATTATTTCTTTTTAGTTTTCAATAAAGCTTCTTAGCGCGTTTTATGTATAGTTACTTCTTGTACGTGATTTTGTAGCATTTTGTAGTGAATTTTATCAGGGCCTTTATTGACTCTACTGATATCAGGTTCTCCTGAAAAGTCCACCCTGATAGACAGATATGTCTTAGGGCTTCCCCCTTGAAATTCATGGAAATCAAACTCATTTCCATATAAAAGGTTTTGAACGAGGACTCGTTTAGGAACAGAGGCACAACGAAATTCGCATCGAAATGGACCATTAAATTTCAAAAGAGTATGGGCGGAGACCCCTGCCTTTGTGGTCTGATCTGCACATTTGTATATCTGTGTATAGGGATGTTGCAGGGCTGCTCTAATTTTGAACCCAGACCTCCCACGGCCAAGCTTCAAACAGAGTGAGGTCTGGGTACGAGGTAAGGGCCGCTCTGGATACCAGTCTTCGAGCAGAATAGGCTACAGCAGGAGACTGTGATCTAGATCACGGTCTCTCTACCACAGTGTTAAAGTAGTTTACTCTCTATCTGTATGTTTTTGCAGGACTCAATACTTGCAAGACACCTATACGAATAAACGATTTCAATCAGCGCCGCGCGGACCTCCCGGGCAACCGGGTATGCCAGGTAGAGATGGCACTGACGGGAGGCCAGGAATGGATGGTCCTACGGGGATCCCTGGCAGAGATGGACCCCAGGGGAAGGATGGTCACCCTGGATCACCCGGAGCCCCCGGACCCCCAGGGGTAAATGGTCTTCCTGGCCATCGAGGAGAAACGGGCTTTAAAGGAGAGAAAGGCGAACCTGGAAAACAAGGTGATCAGCAGTTATTTTCCCATTCCTATTGCAAAACTTACGTGTGACGAGTTGGTCGATATTGTCTTGACGTGTTACATCATTCTCAGAACTATCGTCATAAGAAATGTTTGGTAATGACTAAGGAGAATATATATTTCAAACCTGGGGGCGGGGCGGTGACCTCATTGCCCGAAAAATTTATGCAATGCCCGAATGCGTAAGAAACGTTCACAGTTCCCACATCTAATGAAATTGCTATGATTCCAAAAATAGTCATATTCAAAGCTTGCACACTTACTCAATCAATCATACTCTATCAACAGTCTCGATCCGAGTAAAATCGCAGTAACACTTATTACTGGTTTATTTCAAACTTGGTAAAGTGGTCTTTTCACAACACAATTTCGACTTCACTTAACGAAATCTCGGAAGTAATCAAAATGCTAGAATGCAAATTAAGGTCATATGCTCTTAGTCGTTTCCAAAAGTTCCTGTGTGCCACTTTGTCAAATAATATACTCTGTTGAGAGCGCTGAATTTTTGTTTAACTTTTTGCTCAATCGGATTTCACATGTTAAGAAGAACATTTGAACCAAAGCTACCAGGGATCCATTGCTCTGTTACTGTTCAGTCTGCTCAAGTTATAGCCTTGAAGCGCGACAGGTCTCATTGTTGTCTTGAGTGATTCTGGTGTGACGCTTCGAATGAAATACCAGTGTTCTAACATTTGCATTACCCGTCGATAGTTGGCGTTCAATAAAGTGAAAATGAAAGAGAAATTAACTTTGTTGTCTCCGTTTTAGGCGATCGCGGTTTGGGGGGATTGAAGGGGAACAGGGGAGTTGCCGGAATACCGGGCGAGAATGGCGAGCCAGGAATCCCTGGAAGGGCAGGAAATAAGGGGAGCAAGGGAGAGGCTGGCGAGACTACTTGCTATGTCACGGAGAGGGGCCGGCGAGTGGAGAAGTCTTGCGTCGAGGCGGCGACATACGAGGAACTTGGCAGGGACGTAGCCGGGAATGACGGGGTAGGACTCACCTACACCCGATGGGGGAGAACCACATGCCCCGTAGGAGGTGCTACGATAGTTTACTCAGGTAAGATGTTGTGACTTCCCTTTAAATCGATTCGTCTAAATTATCCTTTCAACTTGGTAATAGTATACATAACTGCATGTACAGCGATTTGCTTACTTCCAGCTTCATCACTCTCAAGTGCGACCAAAACGTTAACCCGCTCGCAGGCTATCCCCTGGAGTTTCATTTTGTCCCAACTCTCAAGGACCTCATAAGAAAATGTTGATCTGATGCAGGCCGCGTTCTGCGACAACTCCAACACTCCCTGGCTCTGAAAACAAGACTGTCATACTTTCGTTCGCGCATGCTAAGATTGATTTCACGCCGTTAGTCAGGTGGAAAGGAATGCTCCGAGTAGGACATTTATTCTGAACAAAACTGTCCTTTTCTGTCTATCAGGTCAAGCTGCGGGCACAGGCCAGGGTAAAGATCGAACTGGGGGATCTCCTTTCATCTGTGTACCTAACCAGCCTTGGTACTTTGGCCAGGTGGATCCCAGCACTCCGCTGGCCAACGTCTCGCAGGCGAATCTCAACGCACTGAAACAGGACCAAACAAGAAGCACACTGCACGGCACCTACTTCTACCTGTCATGCGTGCTGTGCCTGGTCAGGAGGCGCAGCGTACAGATCATGCTGCCGGCCCGTAAGGAATGCTATCGGGGGTGGCACCGGGAGTATGATGGCTACCTGGCGGTGCAGTCTAATCGGAAAGATCATAAGGACGTCATCTGCATCGACAGGGAGTCTAGAGGACTCCTGCAGGAGGCCACTTACGTCCGAGGGCTTTTTGCGAGCTGCCAAACGTTTTCCTGTCCGCCGTATGTTGAAACTGAGAGACTTCCGTGCGTGGTTTGTACCATTTGAGATGCAAATCACTGTCATGGACAAATAGGGCGCTCTGGCTTTGCTAGTAAATGTGAGCTGACTTTATTTCATTACTGTTTTCATCTTTGACTTTCCTCATTGTCGAACGGATTGCTATCAGTATTGAATTGGAATTTATCTTACTAATATATAGAGCGGTTTTCAATTTAGTGTTGTAAAACCAAAACCAAAGTAATCACTCTGGCCAATCACAAAGGACACGGGAAATCCCATCAACCAATTAAAACTCAAGCAAGTACATGGAGCTGAACGGAAGCGCGGGAAAATATGCGCGAGCGAGTTACGATTGGTTTCGGTTTTACTTCTGATTGGACGACAAAGTGGCGCAATTTTTTTAAAGCGAATTGGGAAGCGTTGCCGTGCAGAGCCAAAGCTAATTCGAGTTGAAATACTTTGGACACTCAATGAAAACCGCTCCAACTACACATTGCTATTGTGTTCTCTTGAGCATTTGGTAGTACATCACAACGACATTTCTTCATTGATGTTATCCCGTCTTCCAGTTACCTGTCGTCTTGATATAATGCTGTTCTAGGAGAAACAGCATGTTGATTACTAAGGTTTTATTCTTTTGGGAGTGACTGCTGCGAGAATTTGATAATTCGTCCGTCAATGCAGCTTCCTCAGTTTTGACGTAACATATCTGACGCGAAAGACCGTGTTCGACCACCTTTCCAAACACCGAGAAGAGAGTTGAAAATGCGACGCGCAGCGGAGTTTTTTGACGAACTTCGAGGTGTTTCGAAATGTGGTCAAGTACGGTCTTGAGTGTTTGATATATATTCTCAATCGAAACCAAAACTAAGGAGAAAACGGAGAAATAAAATCGCAAAAATCTATGCTAATAGGCCACGTTCGATATATCAATATTCTAACATGGCTCCGAGACTTTCGGGTCAAAATTGTAATTTTTTTAAGTTTTCTTTCTCTCTCAATTCCCAAAAGAGACTTGGATACAAAGAAAACAGCACCAAATATAGAAGTTTGTCCTGAAAGCCTTGATAGATTATTAATGAATTTGAGAAGATTAGATCTTTAATTCTCACAATCTTCTTCCCCTCAGTCCTGAATTACATTAGACTCCCACACTATGATGTTACTTTACATTCGTTTTTTTTTTAAATGTTTCTTTTTTTATGTTGTGCCACATTTTACTAGTTATGTGTACTGTGCGGGTTGAAAAGACACACAAGTTGCTCCATGACAAAGGAAGGCATATTAAAATTTTATAAAAAGTAACGATCATTTACGCGGCATCTTGCTGTAAAATATATACATATTTCTTTACTTTAATTTTTAATGTATTACTTTTTATCTAATCGAAAGCGATCTTGTTTAAGGACTTTTTGGCGGGCATTCGTAAGAAAAGGAATCAAAACTTGAAAATATAACTTAGCTTGCAAAAGGCTGAGGCCCAGTTTCGAAACATGAATAGCACTAAATGTCGATTGTCCTGATGACTGAAACGTTGAAATCGTAACCTATCTGAATTTAAACCTTTGATCTCTTTTGCGTCTATCACAGTCGTATCCTAAACTGACGACAAAAATATAAACATCTGACATTGGTCGCTTTTATACTGGGGACGCACCAGTAGTGATTACCCACCCGGAGGAACTGGGTCAAGTGTTTTCAGTGAGCAGTCTAGAAGTACGTCTCAGTATGTAGAAGGGTACAAGACGCGGGTTTTAAGACGAATTTGGTTGAGACGGATAAAGAAGGGCAGCAGACGAATTATGCGCATGGATAGTTATACGTTTCAGTATAAAGTCAGTATATCTGGAACGACAAACTAAGCGTTTAGAACAAGTGATAGCTCCTCCTGTTTTTATACTAGAGCACGTACTACACGCATAAAACAACATACACGTTATCCTGAGTATATAACAATCTGATCACCCGCTGCAACTCGTAACTTGCTATCGCAAGGGCTATCACTAGGGCTATTCACAACTGGTCAAGTCATCTCAGTGAGAAATCAAGCATCAATATAGTGTTTCGGACTTGTTGCTCGACAGTCAACAGGTCTCTGTAGTCTTGAGCGGCTTTAGATGGATTGAACACGCGAAATATTACGAACAGGCCAACTCTACCGAAACATGGAATGACTCCTAAGTCTTCGAGACAGACTTCCCGGCCGAGAAAAAGGAGAAACACAAGAAAAAGGAGAAAAGAAGCCCCACCTAGCATGCACTTGCAAGAGCTGAGTTGAATTGCAGAGGCGCGCGAAAGGAGAATCAGGAGTCTCATTTCAACTCGCAGCCTGTATTTAGCTACGACTTGGCCTACCAGTAAGCCTTCCCAGAGGCTAGCAATAGGGGTGAAGAATGATATTTCAAAAACTGTGGGTCTCGCAAAATTTTAGTCCAATTATACTGGTGTCCCAGTCTCGATTTTTTGAACGGCCATGCATGTGTCGCAGTCTCGATTTTTCACCAAAAGGCTGAGCAAGTCTTGAAGTCCCATGATACATTGAATTTTAATAACGCAACTTTCAAATTTCCGTCTATAAAAAGTTAATCCTAAATTCTCCTGAATTGTACCACCACATCATTTTGGCGCTAGAGAGCTTACTCGTTCTACGATATCATGAATTAGTGCTTTCCAGTTACAGAGAGTCTCGGTCTCGCAATTGAAAAGAAGTTCAAAATGTCTCGGGCTCGCAAAGGAAAAACGCTAGATCTCAGTACCCACAATTACCATTGGCCACCCCTATCACTACCTCGGAAATCTGTGAAAAATAAACTTAAGCAATAGACCACAAGTTTTTATGGTTTATAGACTGATAAACCACGCGGGATGTTGAAAGACCACTCGAAGAATTCTTCTAACATCCCAAGTGGTTTATCATGCCTCTAAACCATAGAAACTTGAGGTCTATTGCTTTTATATAATAATTCAAAAGACACGCGAAATTTCCATGAGTTTACTTGCACAATAAACCATAGCTAATTTACCAATCAGAGCGCTCGCATTCATTTCATTATTATATAAAAACAAATAAACAATCTACAAAGATTCCGTTCGGGCTCAACCGCCGCGCTCCACTCAATCCCAGAATGCACTGTACGATTCCCAGAACACGTTGCAATCCCTTTGAGTTGCAGGAACGGGATGAGTGCGCCATTTTATTCCTAGAAGCGCTCGGGAAGTTTAGCAATTAGCAGGGTCTTCTGCCATTTTTGGCAGTCTTCAGACAAAATGACAGCGCAAGAACAAATGAAAAAGATGTTGGATGAGCTAATGGGAACCCAGAGGGATGGTGAGTGCAAAAAATGCGATGTGAAAGTGAAACGAGCTCGATACGTCTTGACTGAATTTGAAGATTTAGCACGCTTGTGAGTTTGTGAGAGCTTTTTCTTATTGGGTTATTTTTGTATACTGACTAAATAGACAACTCAGTTGTGATGTCGACGCTAGCTCAATCAAGTGGAGTGAGTTTTTGTCTTTGTCATGTTTTTATCTTTTCGAATTCTCTTTTCCTCGTGCCCAGCTGTACTGTAGAGAGTGTTCTCCTAGTTTAAAATAGTATTCAACACCTGTTTTGTTGACCTGTTTGGAATGGGGGCTTCAATTTCGTTTGAAAGGATCTCTTTTACACACCGTATTACCTATTATCTTTTGTACAAAAATGAGTTACTGGTTGAATATTTGTGGCCTTGCAACGGGAAGGAAAACTGCAAGTTTATTTCTGAAAGCTTTCCATGAAAATTAACCGACTTTCATACTCTGATAGGCTTTGTCACAGCAGGTCTGTGTTGTGGTTTTGCTATTGGCTTAAGACTGACATAGAAATTAAAATTATACTCGTGATGTAGCAGGAAAAACAACTACATGCATGTTTTGAAGTAAATTTATTGCAGACAGCATTTGATGGGGCAAGTGCAAATTGCATTTTGTTTGCTGTAGCAAAGTCAATCAGAGGTGCAAAATATATACTCTTCACATAAAACTGTAACCTGTATATACCCTATTCTTTGCACCAGCTTTGAAAAAAGCATTTTCTTCTAGCAGTCAATATTATATTTACCAGCTGTCTTGTGTAGCTTGATATCTTGTGCGCACTCTGCATGTACAGTATGTTTTATAAATTTCTTGTATACCTGTGTTATGGGAGTTCCCCATTAATACCAGATATTGAATGCTTTCTCAAACAAGGCTCACTGATAGCTATGTACATGTATTGTGAGCAAGTCATTGGATGCGTAAGTAGGGCGACGTAAGTAGGGACAGAAAATTTCAATTTTGTTTTCTTATGGTGGTTGGGAGGTATTGGTTACTCAGTAATTCTTGACTAGAATCAACCTTGAATGGTTCATTTTTGGATATGTAATGTAGCATAATATTGACAACAATCAAGAGAGACCTACATACATACATACCTCTGGAGGTTTTAAGTCTTAGACTGGGTATAAAAGTATAGATGAATCTACATTTTACCCATATGAAATATTTCTCAGGGGCCAATTTGTTTTTTCTCAAGATCTCTATCTGAAATGTTTTGGAATAAAAATTCATTTTATTATGTCTTAAGACTGGGGGTTTTAATCCACACTCCTTATCCAATCAACATGAATTCCAAAAAATAAAAAGGAAGTTGCATTTCACAGAAGCCAGAACCAATTTTCCATTTTGTTGACTTATTGTGTTTAAAGTAAGGGTTTTGTTCTGTGTGTTGTATTATCCTTGAGTAACCTATATCACATAAATCCTCTGTTTAACCCACTTACGTATAAGTAAAGGTTTGCCCTTTTTAATTATGTTTTGGTTACCTTCTTTTCATCCTACCTCATGTATATGTATAAGCTTGAGAGGGAACATCCAGGTTTCCTTAGAAAATTTACCATTCATATTTATTTTGAACAAATCAAACACCAAAAAAAAAAAAAAATACAAGATTCTCCGGCTATTCCTTGTCAGCAATCTCATTAACTTGGTATAGCCACTGCATGCTGGAAAGAAGATGCAGATATTGAAGTGATTCTTGAAGTTATATTGTACAACTGGCTATACAATTCTTACTGAAGGTGTTATCTAAAGTTTATGTATAGTATGTACAGTGTACATGTTAAGGAAACTCTTTGGGTTTAATGGAGGATTTACATTGTAAAGCATTTCCGCATTATAATTTTGTTATTAAACATTTTCAAAGCGAGAAATTAAAATACTGTATTTAAACTGTTGGATGGTATTAATGCTTTATTTCTGTGTTGTCTTTATATCCTTCTAGGTGCCAGACCTGAAGATGTAATCAAGTTTACTGATGACCGAGTTTGTAAGAGCTTCCTTATGGGTCTTTGCCCTCATGAACTCTTCAATAATACAGTGAGTAGCTTGTTTTAACTGATCATCAATACACAGAGTGTGCAAATGTATTTGTCTCAGTGTTTAAATTCTTGGAAGAGTACTTGTAGATTGCTCACAGAGGTAAGGTAAAAGGTAAAGTCTGCATACGAGCCAAGTTGCCCATTAGGCTTGTGCTTATCCTGATTTCTGTAGCATGAAGCAACTAGGAGTATTTCCACTTCCCCCTGGATGGGATGTCAGTTCATCGCAGGGTTACCTTTACTATTAAATTTGCTTGTACCCATTTAAGAGGTACTGTGAGGGTAAAGTGTCTTCTAATAACACAACACAATGTCCCCAGTCAACAGGACTCGAACCCGGACATCTTGATCCAGAGTTGAGTACAACCATGGTGCCACTGCACCTCCCTCCAGATTGCTTACAGAGAATCTGTTTTAATCACAACTAAATATTGAAAATACAAGTTAATTGGTGAAACTTTTCAATGGTGTTTTGATTCCATATAAAATGATAAAATTTACCATCAGATGTTTTGGTGCACATCATAATATTTTACTTTGCTGACAAGTTTGTGACAGTGTAAAGCTCTTCACCTTACATATTCAGTACAACCAGTTTTTACTACTCCAAAAATACACCTTTATCACTCTTTGTATTGAATACTATATAAAAGGATTGTTTCTTTTAGTAGCTTCCCTGATTAAGTCTTGTTGTATCCCTTTCATGCTATTCAATGAAGAACAGTGGATCTTCAAAACTGTAAGTTAAAACTGTGCGAAAAGCCATTTCTAAAGTGAAGCTTTTTACTGTAAAACAATCTCATCTTTTTCATACTCTACATGAATATTTACTAGGCACTTTCTTTTTGATGTATTTTCTAACTTGCTTTTGTTGCAGAAAATGGACCTTGGTCCATGTAACAAGATTCACGATCCTGCCCTGAAAGCAGACTTTGAGATTGCGTCAGAGAAAAGAGACTATGGTTATGACATAGATGTAAGTATATGTGAATTGGTCTGTTAAAGTTTGTAGTGACATGTTGAGCTGAAAGGGATGGAAGAGGGTTTAAGCAAACTGGATGACAAAAAAGACTGTACATTAAATATATGCATATTTCTGTTTACTAATGAAAGTATATGACCACTATTAACATTGGCTGCTTTGCATCAGTCATTGGATCACTTGAAATTTGGAACACAGAAACAAAATCACTCTGGATGAAAACTTGTTGTCTGTTTTTAACACCGTGCTTCATGTATGCTGACTGAATGCCATTTTATTTTTGTCATATTCTCTATTTTAACCAAAATTATTACATTTGTCCAAAATTTTACATTATTATTACATGAAAGTGAACTAATTTGCTTTTTTTTCTTTAAACTTTTTATCAGCAAATGGAACATCTTCAGTCTTTCATCAAGGACTGTGATAGAAAAATTCAAATAGCAAAGAAAAGGCTTGAGGAGACACAGGATGACCATGACCTTGTTCCCGAGGTTTGTATTTTCTCTTTTCCATGACCACACTACTGTAAAAGTGTAATGGAAAAATACCACGGCAAGCTAGCTAAAGTGTTGTTACTTTGTACAATCATTTGGTACAACACTGACAGGTGCATTATGCTGCAAAAAAAACATGGGGTGAAAGACACATTATTTACTGAGGTAAACGATGGATGCTACAGTACCGGTCAAAGGGACTGCAGCATTACACGCGCGTAAAGCGCGTGTACTACACGCACATTACACGCAGTGTCCATGCAATGTCCACGCACCTTACACGCAAATGCATGAAAATGTGTGTAATTGCACGCGCGTAATTTCACACAGAAGACGTGATATTGCGTGTAAAATCACATGCAGTCGTTCAACTGGAACTCATTAAGTGCGTGCAATGAGAACAAGATATTAAAAGTGCTTGTAATGAAAACAAAACATTTACTGTGTAACATTTACCATATTGGACTGCACTGCGATATGGCTTAGTCTTTCACCTTCTTACTTCTGGTCTTCAAACGTTTCCGGTAGAATAGACCAGTTTCCTTTAACCGGCTTACCGCTTTACAGTAAAAGTATTTTTTGCGTCGTACATGTAGTTTCAACAAGCGGCGCCAGCGACTGACAGGCATGCTAGGATTCACTGAGATAACAGAACATAAACACATAATTTTGCTTTCAATTTTAAATTACAGCAATCAGTGTACTTTAAAACAATTCGAAGATTCATTAAAAATATGTCGTACTCCGAAGCGTTTGGAGTTTACCGGTGTTCAGAAGCTTTTCCCATCGTGTTTTTTCTTTTTGTGAGAAACAACAAAAGCGCCAGCGACTGACAAACTGAGGTTTGACAGACATGAAATAACAGCAAAACACATTATTTCACTTGAGATTTTCAATTAATTTTTAAACATCAGTTATCTTCTTCAAGTTTAAAAAGCCTTTGAAGATTTGTCATTAATGTTATGTACTCAGAAGTGAATGTTGTCTATGTGAAAGCATATTGTTTTGATCTGATTGAAATGAAATTTGATCTGTTTCTTGAACTTCATTGCCTAGCACGTGACCAAAATCTTCCCAAATCTATGATCTGTCAACGCGACTCAACCCAGGGATGAAAATCTGATGACTCGAAAATTAACAAATGCTTAGATTTTGTTAAAAAAAAGTTTCGATTCTTCGCCGTTTAAGCAGAAGTGTGGCCAATGAGCAGATTAAGAGGGAGTCGGCAAGTTTCTGTTTGAATCCCTACTTCATTGTTATTGAAGGAACAGGGGTTGAAATGACGTTTCGTGGGTGGGTAAACATTATGTTGCGATGCACATCGTAAGCGAAAACTCGTAGATCTTTAAGAATTAAGTTTAGATGTTAAGCAGAAGTGTGGACTGCTACACACTCAAAAATAGTATTTGTTTGATAGGTGCTTGAGCTAGTCCACTAATTTAGCAATGCTTGTCGGCTTTTAAATTTACTTTTTGTTGTGAACATTAAGAGTCACGTGTTTTGAATACAAGTTAGTAGTGGCTTTTTGTTGTGCAAAATACACGCAACTGCGTGTATGAATAACAAAGGTTTCTTTCTCCGATTAAAATACAGCATTTGCATAAAATTACATGCAAATATGTGTAACTAACAGATCAGTAAATTTTACATGTGCGTAATTACATGAACCGTCCACGCACTGCCCACGCACTGTCCACGATTACTACACGCAGACTACACGCATTTTATGCGCGTGTAGGTGCTGCAATCCCTTTGACCAGTACTGTACTTCAGAACCCCCTAGGCCGAGAGGACTGGAAATTACAGTGTAAGTTGGGACTATTTGGTTAGCCTACAGCTGTATATACACAACTGGTTGGCTCTCTTTGGTTTTCTTGCGGTTAGTCTTCACACTGGTTTTCTTGTGGCTAGCTTTCACTTTGGTTTGCGCATTAGCTTTTACATTGGTTTTTTTTGTGGTTGCCTTTCATCCTGGTTTATTTTAACACTATACATGTATATGGCTTTAATATTACCAAACTGGCAGCTAGCTCTGCCAGGGTGCATCATACAAATTACTGTTACTTTTTATTACATAAAATAGGTAGGTAAAGTCTGCATATGAGCTAAGTGGCCCATCAGACCCCGGAGCTTATCCTGGTTTCTGTAGTATGAAGCGACTAGGGGTATTTCTACTCCCCCCTGGATGAGTTGCTAGTCCATTGCAGGGTTACCCTCAGCATTAAGTTTGCTGGTACCCATTTATACACCTGCGGTTGGAGAGAGGCACTGTGAGAATAAAGTGTCTCGCCCAAGGACACAACGCAGTGTCCCTGGCCAGGGTTCAAACCTAGACCGCTTGATCCTCAGATGAGCGCACTAACCATGAGGGCATATTTACAGAGCTTGATGTTGCAACCGCTCGGGTCGCCAGTGAGACTGAATTTTTTCACTGGCAACTAACTTTTCATACTTTTCACTGAAATACTTTTGCTTGTGACTAAATCTGAAAACTTAATTCCAGCTGGCTTTTCCTGAAAGGTTTTTTTCCTGAAAGTCAAGCCCTGATTAAACACATTTTGTCAAACTATACAAATTATGTCAAATTATATGCACTCTTGTGCATACTCACTGCACTTATACAGGTTTACATCAAGAAAAAGTACAGCTAATAAAGTATGAAACTGTTCTTGGCTTTTCACTGAAGTACTCTTGCTGGCGACTAAATCTGAAAACTTAGGGGCCAGCTGGCTTTTCCTGAAAAGCAAATCCTGATTTAACACATTTTGTCAAATTATACATTGGCACTCTTGTGCATACTCACTGCACTTACTCTCACTGCAGGTTTACATCATGAAAAAGTACAGCTAGTAAAGTATGAAACTATTCTTTGCAGGTGAAATCCCCCCAAATGTTTCATGAGTCCTTTATAGCTTTTTGTCTGTGAGTGAAAGACCAAACCAAATGTTTACTGTACACAAAGTAATCTTGGTAAGACTTTTCCTAGCCTGATTTGCTGGTAAATTAAGCCAATTATTTCTTTCCTCAGGCCCAAGCAGTTCATGACCTGGCTGAACAGATTGGTAAAAAGCTTGCTGAAGCAGAAAGTATGGGTATGTGGCAAAAAGGAAATCCCTATTCTTCCTTTCTCTTCCAAATGAAAAACAGAGGCACTGTAATTCGATACAGTCAAAACTCACATGTAAGGACCTAGTGGTTTAAGAAACTGCTGGCAGAAATTTGTTATTAATTTATTTTTAATACCCAAGAATATAAGAACCTGTTAAGCCAAGCAATATCAAGCAGGTTTTTATATGCAAGATGCAGTTAAATTGTGATAAACATTTTAACCAAGGAGTGTGACACTGAGATTGCAAACCTATAATTATTACAGAAACTACATAATACACGATACACACTCCCTAGATCATATGTTCTGACACTGCTGTTCCATTATAGCCTTTTAGAAGACCTTTCAAAACTGGTGGACAAACAAAACGAAACAGCAACTAGCATTATCAAATAGTATGATTTTATACAGTGTTTTTGATAAAATGGAACATAGATACCCTTTAAACTATGTGCTTCTAACTGCAAAATTTTCTATATACTGCAGCTGCCTGCACGACGAAAAGCTCTCTTTTGACAGTTTTCTTATACTTCTAAAAGAAAAATTAAGAATCAAATTAAAAGAAATTGCATTTAAAAACAAGTCTCTTACTGCTTTCCAAAAATCCTTTCAACATATTATTTAACATGCACTGACGGCGTGGTTTCTTTGTTTTGTTAACTAAGTAGTGTTTTTTTGTTTTTTGGTTAGTAATATAATGCTTATACTGTACATATATAGCAAAGGCAGCATTAGTAGTGCTGCCTTTTGTTTGAAGCTTTAAAGCAAAAAAACAAAATTGGACATTTTCCAAACTGTATTGTTTTAGCTATGTAAAGAACAATGTAAGTAGTCTTAACGATCATACTGTACTGTAAGTAAGTAAGTATTGTGCTGTAATATTATTTCCTCTTTTTATTTATGTAGTTTTTTTCCTATGTATATTGTGTTTGTAAATCAATTAAAAAAATTAATACAGTTGTGAATTAGTACTGTATATGCAAGGACCAAACCCAAGTTAATTTGTTTTTCTGGTTATCAACAACTATATCTCTTTCATAGAAATTAAGAAGCTAAATTGGACCCTACTTAGCCTACAGTAAATTGCCAGTAATAACTACCCCAAAATGCAATAACTTATTTTGCCGGACTCCAAAAAATGTAGGTTCTTACATGTACGTGCAGGTTTTTGTAAAGGTAAAATGCTGTGAAACAAATATAAAACAAACAACATTTTAAAGATGTTATTCATTTTTCTTTACATTCTGTAACATTTCAGAAAGTATTGAATTACTCAACTGTTTGTGTTTTCTTTGTTGCAGGAGCTGAGGGCAAAGTTGATGAGTCAATGGAACTCATGAAAGAGGTGGAAGACTTGAAACAAAAGAAAAGAATGGCAGAGGTAGGGAGAGACATGGTTATTTGTTTCATTCAAGGTCTACAGTTCATGTAACATTGCGTGTAACATTAAACAGGCCTTTCCCATTGCACAACCAGACTTAACAGTACATGTAGTTATGGTGTGCAGTAAAGTGAATTTCAGACATGATGGTGCTTTTGGCATTGAATAAAGTGTTGCAATAGGCACGGGATAAAAACTAAAATCATAAAATTTGGGAGGTTTTCAATGCTCAGTGTTGGCTTCTACAGTAGCGTTGTCTGCACACTTAAAATTTTCAGGGGAACCCTTTTTCATTAAGGGCCGAGCACCTGACAAATTAACTGGCTGTGAGGCCAATTTTGCATATGTTGTACCTGTTTTTTGTCTACCTGGTTCGACCATCTAGAGGAAAGTTTTTGTTATAAATACATTCAGTTCAAAAAGAATGGCGTGCCTGTGGAAACCAATTGCCTTCCTGCTGAAAACCTCAGTGAAACCCCTGTGTATCAGTTCTCTCAGAAATATCATGAATGCCACATAGTCACATGGACTACTGACACTTGCAGAGTGATTAGTGAATTAATGGCTTGGGCTTGTTTCATTCCCCTGCAGGACATATATCGAGAGACCCTTCCATCATCTTCACTTCAGCAGCAAAAGTTGAGAGTCTGTGAAGTGTGTGCTGCATACCTCAGCTTGTATGACAATGACCGCAGGTGAATTCATAAATTTTTGGCAGGGCTTGTATGCACCTTGAGAGTCCTTGAGGAAGTGGACACACATTTTGAGGCCTTTTATGATCTTACAAAGTACACTGGGTCCTTAACAGTTCTTGAAATTTACCTTTTTCAGTACTGATTCTTACGCTTTTCTCTCCACCAATAAAAAGTTTAGAAAAGTGAGCCTATCTCTCTCTCTCTCTTTAAAAATGTATAAAAACATAGCTCGTGTGTCCTTAAATAAATAAATGGTAAATACAATGTAATTTATATTTGAGGCTTTTTAAAGATCATGTTTTATTCCCCTGCAGTTAAGTCCTTTGTTTATCCACAAAAGGGTAGGAACCATGTTTTAAAGGGGTTAAAATGTTGGCACATTTTCTATAATATTGTTCTCGGAGAAATTCTTTATGCTTATCATTCCCTCTATATTCATTTGTCCAACCAGATTGGCTGATCATTTTGGAGGAAAACTTCACATGGGCTTCATCAAAATTCGTGACAGGTTGAAAGAACTACAGGTATTCTTATAACTGAGCACAAAATGCAAACCTGAAGATTCTAATCGTTGGAGCCGTGAAATCATTGTCCATTTAAAATGTTTCCGATTTACATTTGGAAGGAATATCTATCAAAGTTGGAACATCAACATTTTGTTAATTTTTTTTTTCTGAAGTACATGTACATCATTTTTTCTTTCGAATAAAAATAAGTCTCCCCGCTCTATTTATCCTGCCGAATTTAGTAAATAATTGAAGCTTCATAAGAATCTGTTACAAACTCATAAAAATATGGGAAACCAATTTTTACAAATAAATGTAAGCCAGGGGGCAATTCTTGCCCTGACATACAGTTCTTTGTAAATATTGGCAAGTTTGGGGTCCCATATTTTCAACGTATTTTTATGAAACTTCGCATATTTACTCAATTCGGCGTGGACAAGGGTTTTTTGTTTGTGTCAAAAATGCGAAAAATTGTTGATGTTGCGTGACATCGGTAAAGAGGTCCAATAGTAAGCTTGGATTTGTCACTTACCAATGGGACGTTTATTGTGTATTGGGTTTATGCAGTTGTATGTAATAATTTTGAAGCAACGGTGTGTACTTTGAGGTTTACTGGTTAAACTGGTAAATACCTGTAGGGTACATTTATTTACAAGCCTGATTTTGTTTGGTGCTTTTTAGGACGGAGTGGCTAAAAAACGCTCTGAAAGAGAAATGGAGCGCAATCGACGACGTGAAGAGCGGGAACGGGAAAGAGAACAGGAGAGACGAGAACGAGAGAAAAGAATGAGAGAAAGGGAACGAGAAAGAGAAAAAGAAAGGTAACTGAAAGTATTTCATCAGGGATTTCTGGGCTATGATACATGTATTAATTCCCACTCAAACTCGTCACATAAATATATTCCTTCATCCTAGGATGTGTAGCTCTTTAATTTTCAACAGTGATTTGAATCTACATGTAGTCTCTTCTCAAAGAAGCTCTTTTGCGTAAAATGCTATCTCTAGGACCGCCAAGTTCTCATGAAATATCCAGCAATCAGTATAGCCGGGATGCAGCCCTTTACTTTAATGCGGAAACAAAGGAAACAGATGGCCTCTGCTTGCAGGTTATAATCACTGACAAGAATTTACATTTTGAGCTAAAGAATGAAAGTCTCACTGGTCGATGGCTGCTCGTGTTTCTTCGGTGTTTTCTTCCAAATCACTCCTTCAAATTAAATATGCGTTGCAGTTTTTATTTGGGTGGTCGCACAACGTTCCTCTCCACTAAGCCCTTAAATTGTGTTGCGGTATGTACAGTTGTACAGTACTATATGTAAATGACTAACCCAGTTAGTCGGGCCAAGATGATTCTTCTCTTTTACTTGACGTTTCTTTATTTTTTTGGTATTTTTCTGTTCTCTGTCAAGGAGCCGGCGCCGCCGAAGTCGAAGTGGGAGCCGCAGCAGAGAGAGAAGAAGGAGAAGAAGGTAATTCTTGTAGTCAATGTGTCAGTCAGCAATTTGTATCAGTACTCTGTGGGAAGTTCCCCTAAGCAAAGGACACCTTTTGTGACTCCACGTGGACACGTGAGAGCTTACTACTACCTTTTCAGATGTACATGTAACTATTGAACTATTAGATGCAGTAGTTACTCGGTGACCCCAAAAGTTGTTAAATTCTCAATTGAATAGTCAGCATTTTTAGAGGTAAAAACTGCGGGTAATTAGTGGTAGGAAAGGTTATCCTTGTGACGTGAACAGAGGAAGCGTGACCGAGTGGTCAGCGCGTCGGACTCTCGATCCAGTGGTCCCGGGTTCGTGTTCCTCTCTGGCCACTACCAGTGGATTTGTTTCTCGGTAGCCCCGAGTTCAAATCCTAGGCCACTCTTGTAAATAGCTAACTGGTTTGCCTCCGGCCAGTTGTGACTCGTTTACTTTGAATTATTTGTTTCAGTTGTTTTCTCGGCTCCACTAGCCTTTATGCAACAAACACTGCCGAGGGTAAATATAGGTTGTTTTTTTATTACTTGTTTAGCAGTAACAGTACCGAGTATGTTAGAAATATAACGAAGTTTGACTGACTTTGCACTGTGTTTTACAGGAGCCGTTCGCATTCACGGTCTCGATCGAGATCGCGGTCAGGATCCAGATCTCGCACGAAGCACAAGTCCTCATCTCGCCGCTCTAGATCTCGCTCCCGTTCAGCATCTACGAAAAGGAAAACTCCACCAACCAAATCACCGCCACAATCACCTAAAAGATCTCGTTCCAGATCGAAAAGCTGAGATTTGGTCGTCTTTTTAGGCGCTTATTACTTCAAAGCGAGTCTTCTCGCGGCAAAATATCTCCTTTTTTATAGCGCAGTGTTACCTGTTACATCTTCTGTATATTTTAAACGCCCTTCAGTTTAGCCAAAATAACAACTGAGTTGTAGTTTGTTCCTGGAATTGCTTGATTTAGTCTTCCAAATAATTCCTCTTGTATAGTGTATTTATGTGTAATAATTTCCTTCCTCAACGTCTGCACTCATTATCGTGCTGTTATGTCAATTTGGAAATGTGGTTGTCCGATTGCGTTCACAATATACCAGCATGGCCTCGTCTTGTCGGTAGTGGTTGCTATAAGCTTCTCGGCCGCAGTGAGTCTGACGAGGTGTTCATTTTACCTTAGAAAAATTAAAATTGTCAAAAGTGAGGCAAGTTTCGTTTTATTTAGGAAACAAACGTGCTTGCTAACATACGACCGGTAACTCTTGAATGGGTATTCGTACAAACCGAGGCCCTAAATTATCTCATTGTTCTCTCGCTCCGCTTATGTTCTGACACGATTTTAGGCGATTTCTTGTTTCGCACGCGCCTGCAAACAGGTAAAGCAAGTCTCTATGGTTTTCGGGATGGGGTAGTGAAGTGAAAAGGGGTACAGTATGGTAGTAAAGCTTGCCCACATTCGAGAGCTTTACGACAATTCTCATCTTACCACTGGTCATGCATGTCCAAATAAATGATTCCATATAGTGCAATAAAGAAAACTAAGGGTAAACAGCTCTAGTTGAAACAACTGTATTTTAGCTCAAGGGGCACAGTAGTGTTCGTTTGTTATGCATTTGCATACACTAACAATTTATATCTCCCTGGTTTTCAGTCTTGATTACCCACTCTCTCCACGAATATGTACGCTCTCCCACTATTGCAGATATACCCCCATCCCACATAGGTGTTGCCTCCACCCTACTCTACAAAAGGAGAAAACGGTCCCGCTGCTAAGGCGTCCACCTCGGGTATAAGCGTTCACCTTACCACTCCGGTCTTCCTCTGCACCCAGCCCACTCCACAAAGGAGAAAAATGTTACAGACTGTCTTCTTTCTACCATCCGGGGCGCTTGCCAATCTACCAAAGATTTCAAACTGGGGACATATGGTAAGAAAATTTCTATGCCAGGTTTCCAGAAAATCCGGAAATTGTTGAATTTCCTGAAAAGCGAACCATTCAACCGAAAATTTCGGAATGGAACGGTAATTGGAAATGTCTGGAAATTTGGGTTTTCCTTACGTGCGAGTTTTCTCTTCGGAAATTCCGGAAAATGTTGCTCCATTCGCGGAAATTTTCCGGAAATTCCAACCAGAATTTTTCATCGAATGGAAAACGGCGTCAGTGTCCTTATACGATGCCCCCAACTTTCTCTGCAGACGTTTTATGGCTCTTGTTCTTTGAACTCTGTGTTCTTGGCCAATCAGATGCTGGACCTTAAGTGCGTTACTTTTCCCGCCATAACACACCACGAGTGAATTGCGCGGTTAGAAAACCACTGACCAGAAAACACGTGACAAAATAGAAGATCTGTGCATATCAAGTTGCTTGCCATATTGACTTATTCAACCGGAATTGACATCGATTTCATCGAGAAAGCTGGTTTGTCTTAAGGTCGCTTAAAGCAGCGGAGCCTAACTGCTTTCCGAAATTGGCTTTTACTATTAACACGCGGCTTAACATGCAATAAATTTATGTTTCGTTTTTTTAGATGGTGTCTATTCCCGAATTCGGGTTGGCTATTTTCTATGCCGTTTCTATGGCATTTATGCTCACTAAAGAGAATGAAAACACTGTTTTAATTATCGATGCACAAAGCTCTGTTACTCATCGATTATTCAGGATCGTCAAGGTGTAATTTGGACATCTATTGGTGCTGTTTTTGGACTACTGATGAAAATTGAATTTTAAATTGGTTATCTTACAGTATAACATTCATCTCGTACATAAAAAGTAAGTAAGTTACTTTATACATACCTGGGTGTTAAATTTGACTACTAAGGAAGAAATTTCTATTTAAACTTAATCAGTTTTAGAGCTTCGAATGAAATTGCACTTGTTTAAAACTGATCCAAGTTAAGCCCTATAGCCCGATGATGTGAGAAGGGTATTCCTAGATTAGAACGAAAAAAAAGGCGTTGATTTGTTGTGTCGTGCCTATATACCATTGGCTTAGGTTATACGGCCAGGAAGCCGCGATATAAAAGCCAAGTCTTGCTCGACTGATTCGTTGCAAAGAATTTTTAAAGCTGGCGAACTTACATCAGGCGAACTAGCTATCGTGCGAAACGACTGGTCACCGTTGCGACACTCAGCTGAAGGTGTTCGTGTGTATCGGAGTTTGTTCACAACTGATACACTCAGTGGTTCAGGCCGGTTCCACAAAATTTAATTATTTGATAATTGTAACACTGGGGTTCCGAATACATACACCGCGTTCACAGTCTCTGTTTATTTGCCTGAAATGTCAATCATTTCCTCTCCTTAACCCAAACCCTCGGTGATTGACGATCAAGGGGACAGATATTTCTTAGTGGCTTGCTCGGGTACTTACTTCCATGAATTTCCCACAGAATTGGCAAAAGTCAGTTCTAAGACCCTCTTTAGGATTGTTAGTTTCACGCGCTTTACTGTATATAATCAATTTTTCCCAATGATTACGAAAAAATACCCTGCGTCACAGGCAGTCTACACTGCCGGTATAGACCAAACTATTTTGAGGATTTTATGACACGTACGATCGGGCTTCACGGTAGGCTACGAAGGAGACGGATGACCAACAGAACATCCCGGAATCCGCCGCGTGATCAAATCTAGCCCTCAATACGATCAAACACGCTTTATTTGTGCTCAAGACTTCAGATCGACGAAAATTATCAATGTCTCACTTGGTTTAAACGTTTTGTCAGGTGTCATCGAAGCATTCATGCTTAGTTT